>NW_022096854.1:0-53217 GCF_006542625.1 Nomascus leucogenys
GGAAAATAACTCCAAAGGACTAGCTTTATTTATTTATTTATTTATTTATTTATTTATTTAGAGCAGAGTCTCCCTCTGTCGCCCAGGCTGGAGTGTAGTGGTGCTATCTCGGCTCGCTGCAACCTCTGCCTCCCAGGTTCAAGAGATTGTCCTGTCTCAGCCTCCCAAGTAGCTGGAACTCTAGGTGTGTGTCCCCATGCCTGGATAACTTTTGTATTTTTTTTTTTGAGACGGAGTCTCGCTCTTTCGCCCAGGCCAGACTGCAGTGGCACTATCTCGACTCACTGCAAGCTCTGCCTCCCGGGTTCATGCCATTCTCCTGCCTCGGCCTCCCGAGTAGCTGGGACTACAGGCATTCGCCACCACACCTGGCTAATTTTTTGTATTTTTAGTAGAGATGGGGTTTCACCTTGTTGGCCAGGCTGGTCTTCAACTCCTGACCTCAAGTGATCTGCCCTTCTTGGCTTCCCTAAGTGCTGGGATTACAGGCGTGAGCCACCAACCCCGGCCGACTGGCTTTGTTTAATATATCAGTTTTCATAAGTAATCTAGGTATAATTGTTAAAATGAATAAATGAGGTAACTGTGAGATACATGTTTATAAGTGAACTTTTCATGTAATTTGAGATGTTTTTTTCTTTTGCTCTTACCATATGGAGATGAAATATTAAAGTTACGTTATGTCAGATTAAGTAATAGGTACTCACTAAATGCCAGGATCATTTCCAACTAAGAAAACAATGGATCCACCTGCCTAGGCCTCCAAAATGCTGTGATTAGAGGTGTGAGCCACCATGCCCAGTGAGGAAAAGAAGTATTAAACGCTATTGTTATTAAAGAAATCAAAGATCGTGATGCCTGGAAGGTGATTCTAAGACTCGAGATAATGGACTTCTGGCCAAGCCAACCCATGGTGACATCATCAGGTTTGCGCCTCCACTGGTGACCAAGGAGGATGAGATTTGAGAGTCCAGTGAAATCATTAACAAGGCCATCTTATCGTTCTGAGGGTAGCAGCTGTTTTCAGTGGTCCCTGGGAGCCGGCTGGAGACAGGTGGTCCTGTAAAAGCTCTGCTCTAAATGTAGGCACATTCCACTCCATGTGTCTTCAAAACTGTTTCTTGGAATATATGTTTTTCTTCAGTTGATACATAATAGAAGAATGTTTATGAACCTGCCGTTTGCTTTGTAATATAAGTAAGAGAATGTAGTGGCATCTATATTCAGTGAAAGTGTTTTGATGTGCACATGTACTTTATAAGGTGAAACACATCTATGTATACAGATAGCTTTTAAATCACATCCTTCACTATACTTTATATAGGCTTTCATAATTTCCTTGCTGGTATAAATGTTTTGTATTTGAAAAAGTTATCTCTAGCATATTACACAAAAGGCTTCACCTTATAAAGTCAAATCATTGTTATCATTGAATTTTAGGAAGGATGAATGGTTAAGCATATATAAAATACTAATATTAAGTAAACTTCATGTTGGCCAACATCAGGATGTATTCTATGGATGTCATTATTTTCAATTAAGAATTAGTGTTTAAAATTCCTAAATTGTTTGAGTGCTTGATCATAATTTGTAAAAAAAGTTTAATATTTCTTTAAATTTAAAATAAAGCTTATATTTCAGAAAAAAAGAAAAGATAAAGAACATGGCCAGGTGCAGTGGTTCACGCCTGTAATCCCAGCACATTGGTAGGCCAAGGTAGGCAGATCACTTGAGGTCAGGAGTTGGAGACCAGTCTGCCAAGATGGTGAAACCCCGTCTCTAATAAAAATACAAAAATTAGCCAGCGTGGTGGCACGTGCCTGTATACTCAGCTACATGGGAGTCTGAGACAGGTGAATGGCTCAAACCTGGGAGGCAGAGGTTGCAGTGAGCCGAGATCCTGCCACTGCATTCCAGACTGGGTGACAAAGTGAGACTCAGTCTTGGAATAAAAAGAAAAAGGTACAGACCATTTCCATCACCACAATGCCATCCCTTGTGCTACTCATTTTTAGTAATACTCACTCTCCTCCCATCCACCATCCCTAACCCCTGACAACCACTAATCTATTTTTCATTTCTACAATTTTATCTTTTCTACAATGCTGTACAAATGAAATCTCATAGTATATAACATTTTAGAGGCTTGTTTCACTCAGCATAATTCCCTGGAGATTCATCCAAGATATTAATATTTGTGTATCAATAGTTCATATTTTTGTTGTTGTTGTTGTTGTTGAGATGGAGTCTCAGTATGTCACCCAGGCGGGAGCGCAGTGGTGCAGTTTTGGCTCACTGCAACCTCTGCCTCCCGGATTTAAGCGATTCTCCTGCCTCAGCCTCCCAAGTAGCTGGGACTACAGGTGCATGCCACCACGCCCAGTTAACTTTTGTATTATTAGTAGAGACAGGGTTTCACCATATTATCCAGGCTGGTCTCGAACTCCTGACCTCATGATCTACTTGCCTCCTGACCTCATGATCTGCCTGCCTCGGCTTCCCAAAATACTGGGATTACAAGTGTGAGCCGCCACACACGGCCAGCGGTTCATTTTTATTACTGAGTAGTATTCCATGGTATGGATGTACCACAGTTTGACCATTCACCTATTGTAGGACATATTGATTATATCTGGCTATTTGGCTATTACAAGTAAAGCTGCTATGAACAATTATGTACAAGTTTCTGGATGGGGATAAATTTTAATTTCTCTGAAGTGTAATTGATGAATTGTATGGTCACTGCATGTTTAGTTTTATAAGAAACTACCAAACTGCTTTCCAGAGTGGCTGTAAGATTTTACCTTCCCAGCAGCACTTTACTAGATGTCCAGTTTCTCTGCATCCTTTCCAGCATTTCGTATTGCCACTATGTCTTTTATTTTAGCTGTTGTAATAAGTGTGTAGTGATGCCTCATTGTGGTCTTAATTTGCATCTAGTGAAGCAGATAAGTGTTGAACAGTCTTTCATGTGCTTATTTGCTTATTTCCTCTTCAGTGAAATGTATGTTCATATATTTTCATAATTTGCTAATTGAATTATTTGTTTGTTTGTTTTTACCATTGTTTTGTTTTGTTTTGTTTTTGAGACAGAGTCTCGCTCTGCTACCGAGGCTGGAATGCAGTGGTATGATCTTGGCTCACTCCAACCTCTGCCTCTCAGGTTCAAGCGATTCTCGTGCCTCAGCCTCCCGTGTAGCTGGGATTACAGGTGTGAACCATCTTGCCTAATTTTTGAATGTTTAATAGAGATGGGTTTTGCCATGTTGCCCAGGCTGGTCTCGAACTCCTGGCCTCAAGGGATCTGCCCTCCGTCCACCTCGACCTCCCAAAGTGCTGGGATTACAAGCGTGAGCCACCACGCCTGGCATACCATTGAGTTTTGAGAGTACTATACATATCCATTATATATTCTGGATGTGAGTCCTCTGTTGGATATGTGGTTTGCAAACATTTTCTCCCAGTTTATACCCTGTTTCTTCATCCTTTCAACATGGTTTCTACAGAGCAAAAGTTTTAAATTGGATGAAATCTAATTTATTTTTTCCTTATGGATTATGTTTTTTGAACCGTTCGCTATGCCTAGATCTCAGACGTTTCTCCTACTCTTTCTTGTAAAAGTATTTTTCGTGTTATATTTTAGATTTAAAATCTATGATCCACTCGAGTTTTATATATATATACATATGAAGAGCAGGTGTTGTTTGTTGTTGTTTGTTTGTTGTTGTTGTTGTTTTGTCTATGGATATGCAACTGCTCCAGCACCATTTGTTAAGCAGACGATCCTTCCTTCTTTTTGTCTCTTGGGAAAAATCAGTGTGGGGCTATTTCTAGGTTCTCCATTTTGTTCCAGTGATCTATGTGTCTATTCTTCTCCCAGTACTACACAGTCTTGATTCCTGTAGCTCTATAAGAAGTACTGAAATATGGTAGAGCCATTCCTCCCACCTTATTCTTCTTTTTCAAAAATTGTCTTAGCCACATATACATTTTTTGAGAAGGAGTCTCACAATTGTCGCCCAAGCTGGAGGGCAGTGGGGTGATCTCGGCTCACTGCTATCTCTGCCTCCCGTGTTCAAGCGATTCTCCTGTCTCAGCTTCCCAAGTAGCTGGAATTTCAGGTACCCGTCACCACACCCAGCTAATTTTTGTATTTTTAGTAGAGACGGGGTTTCTCCATGTTAGCCAGGCTGGTCTCAAACTCCTGACCTCAAGCGATCCACCCATCTCGGCCTCCCAAAGTGTGTTTGTTCAGTTCAGAAAATTCTAGGACATTATTTCTTCAAGTGCTGCCTTCTCCCCAGTCTTAATATTCTTTTTTTTTTTTCATTTTTGTGACATAGTTTTGCTCTGTCACCCAGGGTGTAGTGCAGTGGCAAGACCTCAGCTCACTGCAACCTCCGCTTCCCAGGTTCAACTGATTCTCCTGCCTCAGCCTCCCAAGTAGCTGGGATTTCAGATGCCCACCACCACACCGGGCTAATTTTTGTATTTTTAGTAGAGACAGGGTTTTGCCATGTTGGACAGGCTGGTCTCGAACTCCTGACCTCAGGTGATCTGCCTGCCTCGGCCTCCTGAAGTGCTGGGATTACAGGCGTAAGCCACTGCGCCCGGCCCAGTCTTTCTATTCTGTATGTCTGGAACTTCTATTGGATGAACGGTGAAACTTCTGGGATCTATTCTCCATTTCCTTTATTACTTTACTTTCACACTTTCTATTTCGTAATCCTTTTCTACTAGACGGTGAAGTAGTGCCGTGCCTGAATTTTTTCATTGGGTTATTCCAATTTCTCTTATGATATGCAAAAGCTTTGTTGCATATTAGACATGGTTACTTTTACTGCGGATGCTTCACCATTTTCTCCCAAATTGCCTTTTTACATACACAGTTGTTTATGGTGTCTTTTCACTTAAATGATACTTTAATTTTTACATCTTTAAGTATGTCAGATTCATTGTTCATAGCCTTGGTGTAATGTCAGGAAGTGCCTATGCCAACTCAAGATGTCTTACACTGTAGTATTTTCCTGAATTTTCATCTAGTTCTTTATGACTTCACGTTTTCACATTTAGGTCACTGAATTTTAGAATTTATTGTTTTATGTGGTTTAAAGTAAGTATTTTAATCTTTATTTTTTCAAATGGATAGACACTTGTCAAGCAATCATTTATTATACAACCCGTCTTTTGCCCAGTGTTTGGAAATGCATGCTGAATTTTGCACATAACTTAGTCTGTTTCTTGAGTATGTTTTTTTCACTAATCTGTTTCTATATGTATTCATTTTTTATTGTTGCTGTAACAAATCGTCAATAGCTAAGACAACGCTGGGCTGGGCATGGTGGTTCACGCCTGTAATCCCAGCACTTTGGGAGGCAGAGACGGGGGAATCGCTTGAAGTCAGGAGTTCGAGACCAGCCTTGCCAGCATGGCGAAACCCCGTCTCTACTAAAAATACAAAAATTAGCCGGGTGTGGAGGTGCACGCCTGTAAGCCCAGCTATTCGGGAAGCTGAGACAGGAGAATCCCTTGAACCCGGGAGGCAGAGGTTGCAGTGAGCCGAGATCACCCCACTGCCCTCCAGCTTGGGTGACACAAGTGAGACTCCATATCAAAAAAAAATTTATATAGCTAAGACAATTTTTGAAAAAGAAGAATAAGGTAGGAGGAATGACTCTACCATATTTCAATACTTCTTATGTAGCTACAGGAATTAAGACTGTGTAGTATTGGGAGAAGAATAGGCACATAGATCACTGGAACAAAACAGAGAACCTAGAAGTAGCCACACACTGATCTTTTACAAAGAGACAAAAAGAAGGAAGGATCGTCTGTTTAACAAATAGTGCTGGAGCAGTCGCATATCCATAGGCTAAAAAAAAAAAAAAAGAACTAATCTTCATAACTTTATACAAAAAAGTAACTCAAGTGTATCATATATTTAAATCTGAAACATAAAACTAAAAAAAAAAGCTTTTACAAGAAAACACAGGAGAAACGTCTGAGATCTAGGGCATAGTGAACAGTTCAAAAAGCATAATCCATAAGGAAAAAAAGTAAATTAGATTTCATCCAATTTAAAACTTTTGCTCTGCAAGAAACCCTGTTAAAAGGATGAAAAAACAAAGGATGGACTGGGAGAAAGTGTTTGCAAACCACATATCCAAGAAAGGACTCACATCCAGAATATATAATGGGTATGTGTAGTACTCTCAAAACTCAACCATAGGCTGGGTGTGGTGGCTCAGTCGTGTAATCCCAGCACTTTGAAAGGTCGAGGTGGATGGAGGGCAGATCCCTTGAGGCCAGGAGTTTGAGACCAGCCTGGGCAACATGGCAAAAACCCATCTCTACTAAAAATACAAAAGTTAGACAGGCATGTTGATGCATGCTGGTAATCCCAGCTACACGGGAGGCTGAGGCACAAGAATCGCTTGAACCTGGAAGGCAGAGGTTGGAGTGAGCCAAGATCATGCCACTGCACTCCAGCCTGGGTAACAGAGAGAGACTCTGCCTTAAAGATAATAATAATAATAATAATAATAACTCAACGGTAAAAAAACCAAATAATCCAATTAGAAAATTATGAAAAGATGTGAACATACATTTCACTGAAGAGGAAATAAGCAAATAAGCACATGAAAAGATGTTCAACACTCATTTGCTTCATTAGATGCAAATTAAGACCACGATGAGGTATCACTACACACTTATTAAAATAGCTAAAATAAAAGACATAGTGACAACACCAAATGGTGACAAGGATGCAGAGAAACTGGACACCTCATTAAGTGCTGCTGGGAAGGTAAAATCTTACAGCCACTCTGGAAAGCAGTTTGGTAGTTTCTTATAAAACTAAACAATGCAATGACCACACAATTCAACAATTACACTTCAGAGAAGTTAAAATGTATGCCCATCCAGAAACTTGTCCACAATTGTTCATGGCAGCTTTACTTGTAATAGCCAAAAGCTGGAAATAATCAATATGTCCTACAATAAGCGAATGGTAGAACTGTGGTACATCCATACCATGGAATACTACTCGGTAATAAAAATGAACAATTGGCCGGGCGCAGTGGCTCAGGCATGTAATCTCAGCACTTTGGGAGGCCGAGGCGGGCGGATCACGTGGTCAGGAGATTGAGACCATCCTGGCTAACACGGTGAAACCCCATCTCTACCAAAAAATACAAAAAATTAGCCGGGAGTGGTGGCGGGTGCCTGTAGTCCCAGCTACTCAGAAGGCTGAGGCAGGAGAATGGCGTGAACCCAGGAGGCAGAGCTTGCAGTGAGCAGTGATTGTGCCACTGCACTCCAGCCTGGGCAACGGAGTGAGACTCTGTCTCAAAAAAAAAAAAAAATTACCCGGTCGTGGTGGCACGCACCTGTAGTCACAGCTGCTCGGGAGGCTAAGACAGTAAAATCTCTTGAACCTGGGAGGCAGAGGTTGCAGTGAGCCAAGATCGCACCACTGTACTCCAGCCTGGGCAGCAGAGTAAGACTCCGTCTCAACAACAAAAACAACAACAATGAACTATTGATACAAAAATATTAATATCTTGGATGAATCTCCATGGAATTACGCTGAGTGAAATAAGCCCGTAAAATGTTATATACTATAAGATTTCATTTGTACAGCATTGTAGAAAAGACAAAATTGTAGAAATGAAAAAGATTAGTAGTTGCCAGGGGTTAGGGATGGTGGATGGGAGGAGAGTGGGTATTACTAAAAATGAGTAGCACAAGGGATAGCACTTTGGTAATGGAAATGTTCTATACCTTTTTTTTTCTTTTTTTTTTTGTCTTTTTTTATTTTTTTTTTTCCCGAGAGGGATTTTCACTCTGTCACCTAGGCTGGAGTACAGTGACACGATCTCGGCTCACTGCAACCTCTGTCTTCCTGGTTCAAGCTGTTCTCCTGTCTCAGCTTCCCATGTAGCTGGGATTACAGGTGCCTGCCACCATGCCTGGTAAGTTTTGTATTTTTAGTAGAGATGGGGTTTCTCCATGTTAGCCAGGCTGGTCTCAAACTCCTGACCTCAAGTGATCCATCCACCTCGGGCTCCCAAAGTGCTGGGATTACAGGTGTGAACCACCACACCTGGCCATGATCTGTATCTTTTTTTTTCCTGAAATATAAGCTTTATTTAAAATTTAAAGAAATATTAAAAATAAACATTTTTCGGCCAGGCGCGGTGGCTCATGCCTGTAATCCCAGCACTTTGGGAGGCCGAGGCGGGTGGATCACAAGGTCAGGAGATGGAGACCACGGTGAAACCCCGTCTCTACTAAAAATAAATAAAAAATAAAAATAAAAATAAAAATCTCAAAAAATAAAAACTAAAAAACATTTTTCTACAAATTTTAATCAAGCACTCAAAACAATTTAGGAATGTTAAACACTAATTCTTAATTGAAAATAATGACATCCATAGAATACATCTTGGTGTTAGCCAACATGAAGTTTACTTAATATTAGTATTTTATATATGCTTAACCATTCATCCTTCCTAGAATTAAATGATAACAATGATTTGACTTTATAAGGTGAAGCCATTTATGTAATACCCCAGAGCTAACATTTTCAAATACAAAACATTTAGACTAGCATGGAAATTATAAAAACATATGTAAATTATACTGAAGGATGTGATTTAAAGGCTGTCAATATACATAGATGCATTTTACCTTAGAAAGTACACATGCGCATCAAAACATTCATTGAATATAGATGCCATTAAATTCTCTTACTTACGTTACAAAGCAACGGGCAGGTTCGTAAACGTTGTTCTAGTATGTATCAACTGCAAAAAAACATATATTCCACAAAAAGGTTTTGAAAACACATGGAGTGGAATGTGCCCACATTAAGAGCAGAGCTTTTACAGGACCACCGGTCTCCAGCTGGCTCCCAGGGACCACTGAAAACAGCTGCTACCCTCAGGAAGACAAGATGGTCTTGTTAATGATAACAACTGACCCTGGAATCTCATCCTCCTTGACCACCAGCGGAGGCGAAACCTGATGATGTCGCCATGGGTTGGCTTGGCCAGAAGTCCATTATCTCGAAGTCTTAGACACACTTTCCAAGCATCACAATCTTTGGTTTCTTTAATAACAATAGTGTTTAATAATTCTTTTCCACGCCAGATGCGGTGGCTCACACCTGTAATCCCAACACTTTGGGAGGCCAAGGTGGATGGATCGATCACCTGAGGTCAGCAGTTCGAGACCGGTCTGGCCAACAGGGTGAAACCCCATCTCTACTAAAAATACAAAAGTTAGCTGGGCATAGTGGTGCGTGCCTGTAATCCTAGCTACTCAGGAGGCTGAGTCAGGAGAATCACTTGAACCCAGGAGGCGGAGGTTGCAGTGAGCCAAGATCACGCCATTGCAATCCAGCCTGGGCAACCAGAGTGAACCTGTGACTTAAGTAAACGAATACATAAATAAAATAATTATTTTCTTCTTACAGCAGTTACAACATCAGAAGATAGCTTCATGGGTTCATTTCTCAAGAGAATACCCATTTTTTCTGCATTTTCAGCAAGGTTTTCTTCTTCTAAAACTTCAAGGGCTGCGATGGCCACTTGGCAGCCTAGTGGATTGCCACGGTATGTGGACCCATGTTCCCTTGGCTTAATGGTCAGCATTATATTATCATTCCACAGCACCACAGACACAGAGTATCAGCCCCCAGAAAGGGCCTTTCCAAGGAGGACTATATCAGGCCTAACATTTTGATGATCAACAGCCAGCCATCTACCAATTCCGGCCACTCCTGTCTGTATTTCATCAACAATAAACAGAACCAAGCTGGGATCACGAGATGGGACGAGGGTAAGTTAAAATATCACAAAGCTTACTGTTCTTACGGAGATTCAGCTGGTCTTTCTTTCTTTCTTTCTTTCCTTCTTTCCTTCCTTCCTTCCTTTCCTTCCTTCCTTCCTTCTTTCCTTCCTTCCTTTCTTCCTCCCTCCCTCCCTTCCTTCTTCCCTTCCCTTCCTTCTTCCCTTTCCTTCCCTTCCTTCTTCTCTTCCCTTCTTCCCTTCCCATCTTCCCTTCCTGTCTTCCCTTCCCGTCTTCCCTTCCCTTCCGTCCTCCCTTCCCTTCTCCCTTCCCTTCCTTTCCCTTCTCCTTTCGCTTCCCTTCTCCCTTCCCTTCTCCCATCCCTTCTCCCTTCCCTTCCTTTTCTTTTCGATAGTTTTTCTCCGTCGCCCAGGCTGGAGTGCAGTGGTGAGATCTCAGCTCAATGCAACCTCCCCTTCCCGGGTTCAAATCATTGAGTGAACCCAGGAGATCGACACCAGCCTGGGAAACATAGCAAAAGGCAGGGTGGTGCAGGCCTGCAGTCCCGAGGCCAAGGCAGGAGGATCACTTGAGCCCAGGAGGTGGAGACCAGCCTGGACCACACAGCGAAACTGTCTCTACCAGAAAAATTAAAAACATTAGTGGGGGCTGGGTGGTGTGTGCCGATGGTCCCGAGGCCGAGGCAGGAGGATTGCTTGAGCCCAGGAGGTCAAGGCAAGCCTGGCCAACATGGTGAAACCCCATTTCTACTAACAACGAGAACAACAAAAAATAGCGTGGGCGGGGTAGCTCACCCCTGTAGTTCCCAGGCTGAGGTGGGAGGATTGCTTGAGCCCAGAAGGTCGATAGCAGCCTGGTCAACATAGCAAAAGCCTGTCTCTCCTAAAAAAAATTATCAGGGCAGAATGGCACACGCCTGTAGTCCTGAGGCCGAGGCGGAAGCATTGGCTTGAGCCCAGGAGGTTGAGGCCAGTCTGTGCAACATAGCAAAACCCGGTTTCTACTGAAAAACAAAAAAAATACCGTGGGCAGGGTGGTGCATGCCTGTAGTCCCCAGGCTGAGGAGGCGGGAGGATCCCTTGAGCCCAGGAGGTTGAGGCCAGCCTGGCCAACATAGAGAAAGCCAGTTTCAACTAAAACAAAACAAAACAAAACAAAACACAACCTGGGCAGGGTGGTGCATGCCTGTAGTCCCGAGACCGAGACAGGAGGATTGGCCAAGGCAGATGTAACCAATACCACAATCACATCCCATAAGTAAATACCTTTTCCTCTCTCCAGGGCTACAGGTAAAGGATGGTAATTGTGCGCACCTTACTTAGATTCCCTTCCAAAAATGCAATCAGAGGTTGGAGGGCCTTGGACTGTTTTTTTAGTTCCAACAGATGTAGAAGCCACTGAAGAATGAACTCCACGCTAAGTACAGCAAAGCTCCGCAAATGTGCTAGTTTGGAAAACATTGTGTCTTTCAAAGAGAAAAATCACAGATCGACTGTTGTTTTCTTCCCACGGTTCAGACTAGAATACAGATGTTTAACCCAAGATCCAGGGACGGTCTTCAGAGAGTTCAAAATCTCCTGATGGCGCCTGAGGACCATCCACTTTGTCGCACGAAGTGTTGCTGGAGGAGGCGACAATAGTCTGCAATGTCACTGCCCAAGGATGATGGACCAATCAGGGCAGTTAGTGAACTCCATCTGGCCAATTAGAAGTCAGAACACTAGGCGAAACAAGCAAAGCTGATGTGGCTTCTGTCAGTCCAGGCTCTAGGGACAGAACCTTCTCAAAGGGGGGGCAGGGGCGGAGACTCTGATTTTCCCGCCGAAAGCGTCCCCTTGGATTGGCTACTTTAAGTTCAGAGTACACACACTCTGATTGGCTCTTTTGATTCTTCCACAATCAGGGTAAGCATGCGCTGATTTTCTCTTTCCATTCTTCCTACCCCTCCGCTCCCCCGTGGTGCATTTCTTATCTAATTTTAATAATGTATTTATGTGAGGCAGGTCGCCATCTCAAATCCTTCCTGTCAGTTTCTAACTTTTTCAGGTATGGGATTTTTCCTAGGAGCTCTGTAGTAACTTAAGAAATCTGGACTGGGCGTGGTGGCTCACGCTTGTAATCCCAGCACTTTGGAGGCCACAGGTGGCGGATCACTTGAACCCGGGAGGCGGAGGTTGCAGTGAGCCACGATCGTGCCACTGCAACACAGCCTGGGCAACAGAGCGAGACCCTGTCTCAAAAAAAAAAAAAAAGCTCACTCAAATCATTCCTCCTGGGCTCAAGCGATCCTCTCGCCTCAGCCTCCCAAAGGGCTGGTACTACAGACATGAGCCACTGTGCCAGGCCTAAGCTTGTCTCTTAAGAAATAAACATTTTTGCTCCTTTCTAGGTTTCAAGGTCACCCTCCCACCTTTCATGTGTAGCAAACGGGCTGCAGACTTCCAAGGGAATGATTTTTATAATGATCGAAACCACAGGAATCAAGGTGAGTAGATGGGAAGGGGCTGGAAAGGGTCTCCTCAAGCCCAGTTGCTTTTCAGCTCAGCTACCTGGGAAAGATCCTCAGGCATTTGTTCCCTCACACACATCAGGGCTGAGTGAAAAAAAAATTGCATGCAGAAAGTTAACTACAGAGGCCAATCACATAAAATTCTAAAACATGCAAAACAAGAAAATATATTTTTATGGATAATAAGTAAATGGTAAATGTATACAAACATGAATGTGAATAAAAAGCCATCAAATTAAGGTGACTGGCTGTAAGTGGAGGAGGGAGGGAGGGCAGGGATTGATGAGTGCTGCACAGACAGCTTCAGCTGTGACTTGTCGATAGTGTGTTTTGTGTTTTTTGTTATTGTTATTTTTTTTTTTGAGACAGAATTTCGCTCTTGTCACCCAGCCTGGAGTGCAATAGCAAAATCTGAGCTCACTGCAACTTGCACCTCCCAGGTTCAAGTGATTCTCCTGCCTCAGCCTCCCGAGTAGCTGGGATTACAGGCGCTCGCCCCCACACCCAGGTAATTTTTGTATTTTTGGTAGAGACGGGGTTTCACCATGTTGGCCAGTCTGGCCTCAAACTACCTGACCTCAGGTGATCCACTCGCCTCAGCCTCCCAAAGTTCTGGGATTATAAGTGTGAGCTACCACTCCTGGACTGTTTATACTATTGCTAATATTCTGAATAAATAAATCAGATCTAAGATAACTGTGGGGTAATGTTGAGACCCGACTGTGCTCAATTTTGTTCCCCATACTTTTCTGTGTTTTTGAAATATTTCTTTTTTACATGACATGTTGTTCTTCCTAAGCACTGTTAACGAATCAAAGGACATTTAAGAAAATGTTAAAAGTGGAAAAAAAAAAAAGAAAATGTTAAAACTGTAGATCCGCCAAAAACTTCCAGAGTTTGTTTCATTAACAGCATGTAGGTATTAGATAGGTATCTTAGGAGTGAGGGTGATGAACACATTATGTGATAAAGATCGCTGTTTCTCTGTATTTTATCAAAACCAAATAGTCCTCACATTCCCCAGCAACCCCAATTCTCCATGATGAGCTTGGAAGAGAGTTTGAAAGAGTGATCCCTCATCCAACACACAGAGAGCTTTCCCACTTCTCAGTGAGCAGAGATAACATAGGGTGAATAAAAGGCAAGTTTTGCGTAGAGATCTTTGTGCATTTCAGGAATATAAAGGGGATGTATGTGTTTACTTGCTCTTCTGCTCTGAGAACACAGTTATAAGACAAGGTCAGAATGTCCAAACTGTCTCCAATAGACCTGTTACTTCCCAACTAAACAGGCCAGATTCTACAATCTCCCACAATCACTATAAGAGGTCTGAAAAGCCAGTGCTCGAGTATCTGCCAAGTTTTTGACATTAAATGAGTGTCAAATATTTATACTGAAAATATTTCAGAGCCACTGGACTAAATCATCGATGGTTCATCACACATTTAACAGCTTAATTGACATACCATAAGATTCACCCATTTTAAGTGTACAGTGATTTTTAGTTGTTGCACATCTTGAGTGATTACAGTTTAGATTCCCAGTCAATTTAACTATTTGGGAAAAAGTAAAAGATATGTAATGGAATAAGATGAGACTGTGATGGGGTTTAATACCCACGTGATAAACCATGAGATGGAAAATTCTGAATTGAAGCCACAGATAAATGCACCAACTATTACAAAGCATAATTCAGAAGCAAATCTCAAATAACTCCTCAACAATGAGTGGACTCGTAACCTCTGCTGCAGAGTGCCCTCATGCGACAAAAGTCTCTCTAGAGTTTGGAAATGTTTACCAACAAAGAAAAATCCTGATGTATTCTCTTTCAGTTGAACGTCCTCAGACGACTTTCGGCAGGCTCCAGAGAATCTTCCCGAAGGTGTGTATCTCTCAAATCTAAAGGACCAGAGAACCTTTGTCCCTCCACGGATGCGAACACTGCTAAGAGTGGGAGAATATAAAAAATGTCCTCACTGCCTCCTTCTCCCCATGTCTATCACAACAACTTATGTAGCATCGACAGCTTGATAATATTAACAGCTGTGATCCTTAATACTTCTTTGGTTTTCATAGTGATGCCAGATTACTATTTTAAGCAGTTCACATGGGTTAATTTATTTAATCCTTAAGAAGACCTCTATGACGATGTTTCTATTACTATCTCCAAATACTATTGAGCCACACACTTCAATTGTCACCCATATAAAAGCCATGTAACTTGGCGCAAATCTTCTAAGTTCTCTGAGCTCCAGATTCCTGGTCCACGAAATGGAAGTAAAGAATCATAGTTCATGTTTTAGATCATAGCTATCAGCAACATAATAATACAATGAGGCTATCGGGGTACAGAGATGTTAAAGAATTTTCCTGGGGCGCAGCGGCAGTGGTAGTCTAATCCAGAGCTCCAAGCCATTTAAAGCTCATTCACGTTTGCATTTGTTTATGAACTTCAGATGTTGCTCACTAGGGCTTCACCCCATAGGGCCTGCTGGTGCTTCCATTGACACACCCACTCTCACAACAGGAAGGACCAGCTGGCCTCTGCTCTGTTACTGGGGCCACTTGCATGGCTTAGGAATCACTTTGACTGTTGGCCCCTCCCTACTGTGAGCTCCTTGATGGCCTTGTGTGTACCTGGGGCATCCGGGAAGCCCCGGTCCCAGCTCAGGGGATCCCTCGAAGGCCCCTGAATGAGTGATCCCACAAGTGCAGATCCAACTCTGTTTGGAGGGTCAAGGGATCTGGGAGTTGGGTTGCCAGTGTGGAGACCAAATTCAAAGAAGGATCATGAAAAGTATTAGTTTTTTATTATTACTACATTTAAACAGTGTTTACAAGCTCAGAGAGCACTTTCCCTTAGCCTATTTTACATGTATTGTTGACTATTTCGTAAGTGAGGAAGCTGAATAAAAATAGCTTAAGGGCTGGGCGCAGTGTCTCACGACTGTAATCCCAGCACTTTGGGAGGCTGAGGCGGGTGGATCACGAGGTGAAGAGATCGAGACCATCCTGCCCGACATGGTGAAACCTCGTCTCTACTAAAAATAGAAAACTTAACGGCGCGTGTTAGAGCCTGCCTGTAGTCCCAGCTACTCTGGAGGCTGAGGAAGGAGAATGGTTGAACCTGGGAGACGGAGGTTACAGTGAGCTGAGATCGCGCCACTGCACTCAAGCCTGGCAACAGAGCAAGACTCCGTGTCAGAAAAAAAAAAAAAAAAAAGGAAAAAGAAGTAGCTTAAGATTGTTGGTCAGTGACACATCCCAATGCAACCAGAACTGGTAAGGGTACCACCTGACTGAATTCCACATTCAATGTTGGTGCCTCGGTAGGGTGGTATGTCATATCTGGTACTGCTTTCTTTGCTGCCTAGTTTAATTTCAGCAAACCATTTCTTTACCTCTCCTGTCCCTGTATTCATCTCCCCACACCATCTTTCCCAGCAGTGTTTTATCGCCTCTCTATGTTTTTACATTTACTCTCCCAGCAGCTGTCTACCAGCTTATATGGGATCCCTTGTATTTTATAGAAGCTCTTTCTTTTCTAGACCTTGTGAATCTTAGAATGCTATTCTCCAAATCTTCCGTATACCAAACTCTCAATTAAATGGAGACTTTTGCTTTTTGCAAGAATGTGAGTCTTAAAAGAGTGTGAAGATAAGCATTCTAGCCCTGGAAAGCCCATTCATTTAGGCCATTCCTTTCCCTACTAACCTCCCAGGTTTCTCCTATTTAGGCAAGTGTAACTCTCCCCGCGTTGTTGAGAACATTGATTAAGGTAATGCATGTGAAGACCCTTTGTAAGCTCTAAAGCACTATACAAATGTCACTCATACTGTTTATCTGTGACCTTCACATTATAAAGATCACCCCCGAGAAGCCAGCAGAGGAAGGAAGTGGTTGGAAGGGAGTGTCAGAAGCATCTGCCCCACAGAACCATGGGAAACAGCTGTGCCCCCCGGGAAATCCAAGTACCTCTGAGAAGATTCACGAGACATCTGGTAAGAGGAAAGAATGCGGGAACAACCCCTCTGGCTTCCCTGGCGATGTTCAGGTGTGTGGACTGGGTGTGTGGCTTGGATCCCAGACAAGCCCGGGTCCAGGCTGGGCTGAGGAGCTCGCCCAGCTCCAGATGAGATGTTAGACGTGACCTCCAGAGACACAGACTGGAGTTCTCATCCATAGAAAAACCACGTGACTTGGGGCAAGTCTTCCAAATTTTCTCAGCTCCAGATTCCTCGTCCATAAGATGGAAATAAAGAATCATAGTTCATAGATTGTTTGGAGGCATTAAATTTAATCTAGAAGGCCTGATGACATGAACGGTGCTCAGGCGATTCTATCTGTGATAACCTGGGATCGTATCTTACTCAGCTCAGTGCCTGTTACCCAATACAGGTGTACTTCAGAGATATTGCAGGTTCGGTTCCAGACCACTGCAATAAAGTGAGTCACACACATTGTTTTTTTGGTTTTGCAGTGCATACAAACATTATGTTTACACTACAGTGCAGTCTACTAAGAGTGCAATAGCGTTATGTCTAAAAATGTACATACCTTAATTTTAAACTAATTCATTGTTAAAATGCTAACAATCTTCTGAGCCTTCAGTGAGTCACTCTTTTTGCTGGTGGAGGCTCTTGCCTGGGTGGTGATGGCTGCTGGCTGATCAAGGTGGTGGCTGCTGAAGGCTGGAGTGGCTGTGGCAGTTTCTTAAAAGAACACAACAGTGAAATTTGCTACATCGATTAGCTCTCCCTTTCATGAAGGGTTTCCCTGTAGTATGTGATGCTATTGGACAGCATTTTACCCACAGGAGAACTTCTTTCAAAGTTGGAGTCAATCTTCTCTAGCTATGAAAGTCCTAGATGGCATCTGCTTCCAATAGAAGGCTAGTTTATCTACATTGAAAATCTGTTGTTTAGTGTACCACCTTCATCAGTGATCTTAGCTAGACCTTCAGGATAACGTGCTGCAGCTTCTCCATCAGGGTTTGCTGCTTCACCTTGCACTTTTATGATATGGAGACGGCTTCTTTCCTTAAACCTCACAAACCAACCTCTGCTAGCTTCACACGTTTCTCCTGCAGCTTCTTCACCTCTCTCAGCTTTCACGGACTGGAAGAGAGTTTGGCTGTTGCTCTGAATTAGACTTTGGCTTAAGGGAATGCTGTGGCTGGTTTCATGTTCTGTCCTGACCACTCGAACTTCCTCTATTTGAGCAGTAAGGCAGTTTTGCCTTCTTCTTCGTGTGTTCACTGGAGTATTAGTATTATTATTTCCTTCAAGAATTTTTCCTTTGCATTCACAGCTTGGCTGGTGCAAGAGGTCGAGCTTTCAGCCTGTCTTGGCTTTCAGCATGCTTCCTCACTAAGCTTAGCCATTTCTAGCTTCTGATTTAAAGTGAGAGACATGCGACTCTTCCGTTCATTTGAACACTTAGCGGCCATTGTAGGGTTCTTAATCGTCCTAATTTCAGTGTTGTTATGTCTCAGGAAATAGGGAGGCCCAAGAAAAGGAGAAGAGATGGGGAAGAGCTCATCGATGGAGCAGTCAGAACACACACAACATTAATCGATTAAGTTTGTCATCTTCTATGGGTGCAGTTCATGGTACCCCAAAAACAATTACATACAACAGGATGATTATAGTCAATAATAACTTAACCATACATTTAAAAAAACCAAAAAGAGTGTAAATGAATTGTTTGTAACACAAGGATAAATGGCTGAGGGGATGGATACCCTATTTTCCATGATGTGATTATTACGCATTGCATGCGTCTATCAAAACATGTCACGTACCCCATAAGTATATACACCTACTGTGTACCCGCTAACATAAAAAACAAAAATTATTTTAAAAGACTAAAGAACAACAAAACAATTGCAATAATAATATCAAAGCTCACTAATGACAGATCACTATAACAGATATACTAATAATGGAAAAGTATAAAATTGGTGAGAATTCCCCCCAAAAATTGCAGTATCTGTGAAGCACTATAAAAATGAAGTGCAACAAAACAAGGTATGCCTGTCTGCCCTTAACAAATACATGCCGAATGAAAGGAGGTATCGGTGAATGTTCCCGTAAGTGAAGAGGTTGGGAATTTAACCTGACAACGGAAGGAGCCAGAAGCTAAAATTTTAATTGGCATTTGGCCTGCATTGGTGTGGATCTAAGGTCTCAGCCTCTCTAAACTAGGGAATGTGAAAAACTGGATAAAGAAGGTCCGGGGCACTTGGGAGGGGGGAGGCATCTCCTTCTTTTGAGAAAACAGAGCCTAACACTCTCCAATCTACCCAACCCTCATTTTCCAACTCTTCTCCATCATAGGAGCCAAAAGGGGGGAACATGCCTGGACCCACAGACTGCATGAGAGAAAGCAGCTGGTGATTTATGAAGAGATCAGCGACCCTGAGGAAGATGACGAGTAACTCCGTGAGTGAACCTTGGGCTCACCCCCCACATCCCTGCAGATGTGCTATTCTGTTATGGTGCTGGTATCCCATCTTCTCACTTATTCCCCAAATCATTCCCTTCTCATAATTTGCTAGGGTACAGCACTGAGGCTGAATGATGAGATTTCCCATGCTCTTTCTTTCTATTTTTTTTTTCCTTTTTGAGAGGGAGTCTTGCTCTGTCGCCCACGCTGGAGTGTAGTGGCGCGATCTCGGCACACTGCAACTTGTGCCTCTCAGGTTCAAGCAATTCTCCTGCCTCAGCCTCCTGAGTAGCTGGGATTACAGGTGCACATCACCACACCAGGGTAATTTTTGTATTTTTAGTAGAGACGGAGTTTCACCATGTTGGTCAGGCTGGTCTTGAACTCCTGACCTCGTGATCCACCTGCCTCGGCCTCCCAAAGTGCTGGGTTTACAGGCATGAGCCACCGTGCCCGGCCAATTTCCCATGCTCTTTCTACTCCCTGCCCTGTATATCCAAGGTTGCTCCCTACCCAGGATGCTGTGGGTTCCCAAACCCCAGGTCAGCCCTGATATGCGGGCCACACCTTCCTCCAGCCTAGGAATTGATAACCCATGCGAGGAAGTCACTGTGGCATGAACAGATGGTTCACTTCGAGGAACCGTGGAAGGTGTGTGCAGGTCCTGAGATAGGGCAGAATCGGAGTGTGCAGGGTCTGCAGGTCAGGAGGAGTTGAGATTGAGTTGTCACATGGTGGGAACTCACTGCCACTTACGTTCCTTCTCTCTTCTTGCCTCAGCCTCAGGGATATGACACATGCCCATGATGAGAAGCAGAACGTGGTGACCTTTCACGAACATGGGCATGGCTGCGGACCCCTCGTCATCAGGTGTACAGCAAGTGAAAGCAAGTGTTCACAACAGTGAAAAGTTGGGCGTCATTTTTCTTAGTGTGACAAGAGTTCGATGTTGGCGTTTCCATTGTATTTTCTTACAGTGTGCCATTCTGTTAGATATTAGCGTTTTCATTGATGAGCAAGACATGCTTAAAGCATATTTCGGTTTGTGTATCCATGCACCTACCTCAGAAAACAAGTATAGTCAGGTATTCTCTCCATAGAACAGCACTACCCTCCTCTCTCCCCAGATGTGACTGCTGAGGGGAGGTCTGAGTGTTTAATTTCCGATTTTTTCCTCTGCATTTACACACACACCACACACGCGCACACACACAGCAAGTACCAGTATAAGCATCTCCCATCTGCTTTTCTCCATTGCCACGCGTCCTGGTCAAGCCTCCCTCACTCTGTTTCCTGTTCAGCATGTACTCCCCTCATCCGATTCCCCTCTGTCCGTCACTGACAGTTAATAAACCTTTGCAAATGTTCCCCAGTTGTTTGCCCCTCTCATTATTGTGCACACAGCTCTGTGCACGTGTGTGAATATTTCTTTAGGAAAGATTCTTAGAAGTGGAATTGCTGTGTCAAAGGAGGCATTTATTCAACAAAAAACTAATGAGTGTGTACTAGTGCTGAGCCCTGTTCGAGGTGCTGGAGAGACATCAGGGAACAAGGCAGACAGATGTTCCTGACCACCATTCTAGAGGAGGATATTTCCAGTTGTTGGTATTGTTTGTTTCTTTGTTTCTTCTAGACGTGGGGTCTTGCTCTGTCCAGGCTAGAGTGCAGTGGCACGATCATAGCTTAATGCAGCCTTGAACTTGTGGGCTTAAGGGATCCTCCCACCTCAGCCTCCAGAGAAGCTGTGACTACAGCCACGCACCATCATGACCCACTAATTTTTTTAGGTTTTGTCAAGAAAGTCTCGCTATATTACCCAGGCTGGTCTCCAACTCCTGGGCCCAAGCAATCCTCCCACCTTGGCCTCCTAAAGTGCTGGGATTACAGGAGTGAGCCACTGCACCTGGCCTCCAGTTTTTATTTTGATAGAGACTATACACTTCAGTCCTGGAGCAGGATACTGCAGCAGGAGGTTGGGCATCTGGGCCTTTGCTCTCTGAATGATTTTCAAGTTCAAGGGCTGGGACGGTCCATTTGGGAGTATGTGGGAGGAGACACAGATGAAATCGTCATCTGGGGAACGTGGAGGAATGAGGAAGATGCGTGCACTGTAGACCGTGATGGCCAGGGAATAGAAGAGTCCACTCAGTCTCCATGCAGGGGAGCAACGGTGGGAAAGTCCCCTGGACAGAAGCATGAGACTGCCCATCAAGGGTCTCACCAACGAAGGGCCTGGGACTGGGGTGGGGACGATGATTTCGGAAGGGGCCAGTTCTTTCTCACATGTACCATTGCACAGTGTGGAGGGGAAACAGGTCTGCGGAAGGGGAGCGCAGATGGGAGTCTGTTTTCAAACAAACCATTGTGTGTGATTGTGTGTGAATGGAGACATCAAGGCCTCCCGCTTCTCCCCAGCCTTGGAAGGAGGACACTGTCATCTTTATGCTTATATATTAGGTGAGAGACGGAGTCCCAGACAGATGGTAGGCGTCTTGTCTGAGGTCCTACAGCTGGCAGGTGCAGGAGGGGCTGAGTTTGGAGCTCACTGACTTCAGAAACATTAAGGAGGACAGGTGTGTGTGGTGGAGGGAGGGAGAATTGAACAAGCCCCGGCTTCTGTCCCCAGTCACAAGGTAGAGGTTGCGGGTTCATTTTCCCAAGACAAGGAGCCCCAGGAGAGAGAGAGTGCAGGGAGGGAGAGGCAGTCGTGGTCACAGCAGGGACAGTGGGAGACAGAGATATGCAGGGTGGGCAGAAGAGGGGCAGGCAAAGAAGCAGGGGAGATCCAAGGCCAAGTGGGGGCTGTCACAGCCACCAGAGGGAGAGGGTGCCAGGAAGGAGGTTGTGGGGCTCCGGGAGCAGTAGAGATTCCCCAGATCTGCGAGCATGCCCTGCCTGGCACTGCAGGAAGAGGTGGCTGCCACCCAGGTCAGTGTGGACGTGCCTCTACCTGTGTCTCAGAGGAAACAAATTCTATTTTATCCCAATATAGTTCTGTATTACACAAATGTAACATTCAGCTACTAGATATCGAGAGCCTTATCCTCCATGCAAATAGAGGAGAGGATACCCTAAGAGAGATACTGAAGGTTTTGATTTTTCTTTCTCCCTGGGAAGATGGGATCCATAAGTTGGGTCCCCCAGCCCACAAGACAGGTGCCAGGAAGGGTGGCTGGAAGATTGTGAGTTATGACAGGGAACATTATTTCTTAGGTTCCTTGGGTATATAAAGCTCCCGACTATCTGTCTATCATGGATAAAGAGTGAATATGGTCCCCTCTCCACAAATGTGTTTTTCTCCTCGGTTATTACTGTAAAGGGCTGAAGTTGCATCAAGTTCCGATACATTAAGTTTTTGTGTTATTTTTGAGACAGGATCACAGTCTGTCTCCCAGGCTGGAGTGCAGTGATGCAATTACAGCTCACTGCAGCCTCGAGCTCCCAGGCTTAAGGGATTCACCCGCTTCAGCTTCCGAACTAGCTGGGACTACAGGCACACGCCACCACACCCAGCTAATTTTTTATTTTTGGTAGAGACGGCATCCACTATGTTGCCCAGGCTGGTCTCGATCTCCTGGCCTCAGGCAATCTTCCTGCCTCAGCCTCCCAAAGTGCTGGGATGGCAAGTGTGAGCCACCTCGCCAGGCCTTCACTTTCTTTAATGAACAATTATCAGAGTTTCATCTTAGAGGCAAAAGTGGCTACTGCCAGCCAATCTGAGTGTGGTGTTGGAGGCGAATCTGAACTTTTAAATTAACCTACATGATGATTATCCTAAGGCCGTTTCCTGCTCCGTGTTTTTTTTTGATTCAGGGTTTGGAGTTTTTCAGAGGCTTTGTTACAAAGAGCATCTCCTGGTCGGGCACAGTGACTCACGCTGTAATGCCAGCACTTTGGGAGGCCGAGGCAGGCAGATCACTTGATGTCAGGAGTTTGAGACCAGCCTGGCCAACAGGGTGAAACCCCCGTCTCTACTAAAAATACAAAAATTAGCCGGTAGTGGTGGCTGGCCTCTGTGAATTCCAGTTACTGCAGGGGCTGAGGCAGGAGAATCTCTTGAACCTGGGAGACGGAGGGTGCAGTGAGCCGAGATCACGCCACTGCACTCCAGCCTGGGCGACAGAGTAAGTCTCCGTCTCAAAAAACAAACAGCATCTCTTGCCTACAGTGATTTGAGCTGTGGTCTTGTCTCCTTGGGTTTCTCTGTCAGTCTGATCCCATCTACTCTATCTCCCAGGAATGCCTCAATATTTCTAGTGGACCGCTGACATGCTTTCCTATTTTCCTCTACTGTTAAGAGTTGACCCTTGAAACCATTTTCTTCCCAGTTCGATGGAATGTTGACTGGGGCACGGGATCTATCTGCCATCTTGCTTCAATCATCTGGTTTTAGATATTTTATGTACTTTTCTCACTATATATGTGTAATTTTTTTCAATTTGGTTTTCTAAATGGTTATCATTGGTATGTAGAAAACCTATCTATTACTGTATATAATATTTTGTTACCTGTCTGGGTGCAGCTTCCCCTGCATTTTGGCACAAGACTCAATCTGTTTTATTCTCCAAAAGAAAACTGACAGGCTGGGCGCGGTGGCTCACACCTGTAATTCCAGCACTTTGGGAGACTGAAGAGGGTGGAACACCTGAGGTCAGGAGTTCGAGACCAGCCTGGCCAAGATGGTGAAGCCCCATCTCTACTAAAAATACAAAAAAAAAAAAAAAAAACAATTAGCCATGCGTTGTTGGCGCGCGCCTGTAGTCCCAGCTACTAGGGCAGCTGACGCAGGAGGATCACTTGAACTGAGGAGGTGGAGATTGCAGTGAGCCGAGATCGCCCCACTGCACTCCAGCCTGGGCAACGGCAATTCTATCTCTAAAAAAAAAAAAAAAAGAAAAGAAAAAGAAAAGAAGAAAATTCACATCACAGGCAATAGATAGTTATAAAAGGATACTTTATGGAAGATTTCACAGGAAAGACTGATGGAAAGAAAGAAGTATATATTTTACAGAGCTAAGCAGTTCACTGCAAAAATCAACAGAACTGCCTTTTTCTCCAAAAATAGTACCCCTAAGCTGTATTACTACTGGTTCTTCTAGTCCTTCCCCCTACTCCAAATCCTCAAATTGTCCATTTCCTTATTGGGATAATTTTCCTCTGCCCAGATCTGGGTCCTCCACAACACTTACCACTGTCTTCGGGTGTTTGAATGCCCATTGTTTTAGCTCAGGTTCACAAGGAAACAGGCTTTGGGCCATACAGGACACATCTAGGCAGACTATACTGAGAAACCATGGCTGGAACGGTGCAGAGGAAGAGGAGAGGAGAGGAGAAGAGAGGAGAGGAGAGGAGAGGAGAGGAGAGGAGAGGAGAGGAGAGGAGAGGAGAGGAGAGGAGAGGCAATTTACGTACCTGACTCTCACTCCTGGTTCCTTTGCTTATTGGTCAAAATTTACCCCACAGGCACGAACTCCCCCACACTTCTAGATTGCACCATCTGCCCCTTTGGCAGCTGTCTGGGAAGCCAGATCCCACACTTTGAAGTGTAATGTTTCATACAATCCAAAAGTGGTAGCAGAGGCCAGGCATGGTGCCTTCCTCTGTAATTCAATGCCATCCCCATCAAGCTACCAATGACTTTCTTCACAGAATTGGAAAAAACTACTTTAAAGTTCATGTGCAACCAAAAAAGAGCCCGCATTGCCATGTCAATCCTAAGCCAAAAGAACAAAGTTGGAGGCATCACGCTACCTGACTTCAAACTATACTACAAGGCCAAAACTACCAGTAACCAAAACAGCATGGTACTGGTACCAAAACAGAGATATAGACCAATGGAACAGAACAGAGCCCTCAGAAATAATGCTGCATATCTACAACTATCTGATCTGTGACAAACCTGACAAAAACAAGCAGTGGGGAAATGATTCCCTATTTAATAAATGGTGCTGGGAAAACTGGCTAGCTATGTGTAGAAAACTGAAACTGGATCCCTTCCTTACACATTATACAAAAATGAATTCAAGATGGATTAAATACTTACATGTTAGACCTAAAACCATAAAAACCCTAGAAGAAAACCTAGGCAATACCATTTAGGACATAGGCATGGGCAAGGACTTCATGTCTAAAACACCAAAAGCAATGGAACAAAAGACAAAATTGACAAATGGGATCTAATTAAACTAAAGAGCTTCTGCACAGCAAAAGAAACTACCATCAGAGTGAACAGGCAACCTACAGAATGGGAGAAAATTTTTGCAATCTACTCATCTGACAAAGGGCTAATATCCAGAATCTACAATGAACTCCAACAAATTTACAAGAAAAAAACAAACAACCCCATCAAAAATGGGTGAAGGGTATGAACAGACGCTTCTCAAAAGAAGACATTTATGCAGCCAAAAGACACATGAAAAAATGCTCATCATCACTGGCCATCACAGAAATGCAAATCAAAACCACAATGAGATACCATCTCACACCAGTTAGAATGGCGATCATTAAAAAGTCAGGAAACAACAGGTGCTGGAGAGAATATGGAGAAATAGGAACACTTTTACACTGTTGGTGGGACTGGAAACTAGTTCAACCATTGTGGAAGTCAGTGTGGTGATTCCTCAGGGATCTAGAACTAGAAATACCATTTGATCCAGCCATCCCATTACTGGGTATATACCCAAAGGATTATAAATCATGCTGCTGTAAAGACACATGCACACGTATGTTTATTGCAGCACTATTCACAATAGCAAAGACTTAGAACCAACCCAAATGTCCAACAATGATAGACTGGATCAAGAAAATGTGGCACATATACACCATGGAATACTATGCAGCCATAAAAAATGATGAGTTCATGTCCTTTGCAGGGACATGGATGAAGCTGGAAACCATCATTCTTAGCAAACTATCGCAAGGAAAAAAACCCAAACACCGCATGTTCTCACTCATAGGTGGGAATTGAACAATGAGAACACATGCACACAGGAAGGGGAACATCACACACCGGGGACTGTTATGGGGTGGGAGGAGGGGGGAGGGATAGCATTAGGAGATATACCTAATGCTAAATGACGAGTTAATGGGTACAGCACACCAACATGGCACATGTACACATATGTAACAAACCTGCACGTTGTGCCCATGTACCCTAAAACTTAAAGTATAATAAAAAAATTTTTTTTTGGTAAACAAATTCAGAAAACAATTTTGAAAGGTAATAAGGTAATTGAAAGATATTATTTTCAGCAATTGGAATCAGTTTCTGACCTACTCTATTTGATGTGGCCTTTTGGTGTTTTGTTTGTTTTTTTTTCTTTCTATAACATGACATGACAGGTTTTATTCTCACTGTTAATTGCAGACCAGAGTACAAAAAATTATTAAAAGTTTGCTTGTGAGCATTTAATAAATGGAATTGTTGAACTCTAGACAACATCTGGGGTTCACTAAAAAAATTATATACGTTAATACCAATCTTCTTTTGTTTCGTTTGTGTTTAGATGATAGTCATGGGAATGCAATAAATTGGTTGCATCTGGAGGTCAGCAGGGTATTTTGCTAGGCCTCTCTTGATTTTAGGGTGTATGATGTAAAGATACGTGAGCTTGATGAACACTGAAACAAAATTCCAGGGTCTGTTTCTCTTGTGTTTTATTTTTTAAATTTATTTTCCATTATCGAGTTTTGTTACTTCCTATAGAGGATGAGACAAGTGTCAACCAGGGAGAAGAATCTAGGGCCATGCCTTCTCTGTATTTGGCCCTCTCTCTTATTGCCTTTTAAAATATTTTTAGCTTTTTATTTTGAAACAATTATAAGTTCACAAGAAGTTTCAAAGATATGTATATGGAGTCCTTATGTACCTTTCAACCAGTCTCTCCCAATACTACACTCTTCAGTATGCTACCACATTACACTATCAAAACTAGAACACCGACATTAATATAATCCAGAGCTTTTTAAGATTCAACACTTGTGTTTTGGGTATTCTAGGCACTTTACATTTCCATGTGGATGTTGTAATTATCTTGTCAATTTCTATTAAAAACTATTTTAGGATTTTGGTTAGATTGAGTTGAAATTATAGATGAATTTGGAAATAACTGCCATCTTACAATATTGAATCTTCCAACCAAAAATCAAAAATACATTTTAATTTTTTCTTATGCCATTTTCTTTGCAATTTTTTTTGTAGTTTTCAGTGTACAAGTCATTTACATCTTTGTTCAGATTTGTCCCTAAGCCTTACTATTTTTAGTGATATTTTAAGTTGCACTGTTCTTAGTTTCAACTTTCAGTTGTTGAAATTAACTTCCAGTCCACCCTAGGACTACCATTGGCTGAAACACTGTCTCTTCTAATATATAAATTTCTAATATATAACTTCTAATAGATAAACATACAATTGATTTATATGTTGATTGCTTACTCTGAAATCTTGCTAACCTCAATTATTGTAGAAGCAGTTTTTTTAGATTGACTTTTCTACATACACTCTCATGTAGTCTTTGACAAAAGATACTTTTACTTCTCCCTTCCAATCTGAATGCATTTTTTTTCGGCACTGGACACAATCTCCAGTACAAAGCTTAACTATGCCCACATTCTTGCACATGTTAGTCTTAGATTGTAGTATCCTGCAGGTGAATACTTAGAACAACTTCCACCACTTGAACATTTACTCCTTCCCCCACCCCACGTACTGGTAGAATTCATGTTGGGATACTACATTTACTATGAACATACACCCCTGATTTGAAACAAGACTAGGATACACGGTAAAGAATGTTTATTCACTAAAGTTGTGACAGACTGAAGGCCATTGTTGCAGATTGGAAATAGGAAACTTAAAAGAACTACATGGACATTGGGTAAAAGAACATGGGTTGAAATTTGCCTGGCAGTAGCCCAAAAGTAAATGGTCTTCAAGGTGCATATGAAGGAACTGTAGGAGGGAAATGGGATAATGCACATCTTCACCAATAATTAAATGTAGCCACACTAGCTTGGGGGATTTGAGGTGAGATATCTAAAATACTAAGTCACGGTGAGGGCTGGAAGACAAAAGAATGAATCACTTAATAGGAAGGGCTGTGGGGAAGGGCTTGAAGGAATCATCCTCTCACTTCCATGTGAACCACGAACATTAAACATGGAGAAATGAGGAGCGGCAGCAGATCAGTTTGGGATGCATCTTCAGGGGATGCTGAAAGAACAACAGCATTTGGTTTCCTCTACACCCCTGTCACCCCTCCCCCACAAGCCCAGGCAGTGGTCAGCAGTGGTGCTTTGTGATGTCTAAGCCACCCTAGGGCTGCCATTGGCTGGGACACTTGCCTGTATGATCGAACAAAGCTCAAGGGTGTGGCTTTGCCTTGTCACCAGGAGGGTATGTATAGGGAGGGCAAGAGCTCTGGGCCACTGGGAAGCTTCAATATAGCTGTGGAAGTCTGGACTCTACAAGATCCTGCTGTAGACATTCAACAACCAACTAGAATCATGGAAAAGCCCACTTCAAGCACCAACGGGGAGAAGAGGAAAAGCCCCTGCGACTCCAACAAAAATGATGAGGTAAGATTGTTAGGTTTTGAAGCGAAGGCGAGGGTGAAAGAAAGACACACAGAGAGGGGGCAGCTCAAACAGCAACACAAGAATACTGCAGACACTTGTGGAAGTGGGGGATCAGCTTAATGCCAGATCCCACCGCCGCTTACAGCCTGGGGTACTTACAGGTATGGGTGGGAGGGATCTGGGCAGCATGGCTTGCTGCCCAGCAGGATATTGATAAGATGTTATGACCAGGTGGTTTGGCCCTCTTTCTGGTGGAATATCATTGTGGTGTTCCTTAGAACTTTGCCAAGCAAGATATGATAGGGTTGTTTCTTTAGTTGGGCCTTTGTCTGCCTTGTGGACAGGTGGTTAGGCAGGATGTTTCTCACGGCCTGAACCCCCATGGGATGTTTCACTTTGACCAAGGTCTGCAAAATAGCAAAGAACTTTCAAAATGGTGCAGTTTGGACTAACAGATGACCCTACCCATGCTCCTCTTCTTCTTCCCCATAGATCCCTACCCTGTGATTCAACCTTGTTCTTCTCTGGATCAAACCCCTTCCTCAACCTGCATTCCTTCTCATGAAGCCCCCCTTGCTATCCAGTCTCTATCCTATTCACCCAAAAGAATGTCTTTCTGGCCTCTCTCTGTTTTCTTAACAGATGCAGGAGACACCAAACAGTGACTTAGCCCCCGAACCAAGTTTGAAAAAGATGAAAACATCAGAATATTCAACAATATTAGTGTTGTGCGACAGGAAAACTAAGAAAATACATTCAAATCAACTGGAGAATGACCAGTCTCTGGAGAACTCCATCAATCCAGTCCAAGAGGAGGAGGATGAAGACCAAGATTCTGCTGAAGGATCTTCACAGGAGGACGAAGACCTAGACTCAGCTGAAGGATCTTTGATAGAGGAAGAAGACCTAGACTCATCCGAAGGATCTTCGACAGAGGAAGAAGACCCAGACGCATCTGAAGGATCATCAGAGGAGGGTGACAAAGACTAATTAAACATGGAGAGACCAAATTGGACAAATCCTCACCACCAACAGTGATGATTACAATAAAATCAAGTTTGAGAAGCTGATGGCTGTGTATATCTCTGCCTGTTTTCTGATGGTGGGGGGGAAGGGAAGGGAAGAGGTAGGCATTTGAGAAGGGAGGGATATGAGGTCCTGTAGGGTTGGTGGGCAGACCCACAGGTTGACAGTAAGCCAGACATTGTAAATAAGGCCTGGGGGAAGACTGATTCCTAAAGAAAATTTTCTTCTTAAAATTTTATCTCACGGGAAGTGGACATGTGTATATGTTCATGCAACTGTACCCGGCAGCACATAGTTCTGCTGAATGTACATATCAAAGGTATTCCCATCCCCTTTCCATTTTATATTTTCCTAGGTTAGAAATATGTGCCTTATAAAGAGTAAATGTTCTGTAAAACACAAAGCACAATACAGACATACACAGACATCTCTGCTCACTCTCTCTAGAGGAATACAACTAAAAGCATTGGTTATAGGGCCGGACACAGTGGCTTGTGCCTGTAATCCCAGCACTTTGGGAGGCTGAGGCAGGTGGATCACCTGAGGTTTGTGAGGTTTTCAAAGAAAGATCTTGATCAAAAGAGGGAATGTGAAAGCTGACTGTGCGAATGAACCAGCTTCTCCAGTGCCAATGAGCCTCACTTCAAAGCAGTGGAGACAATTAGAAAATTGTACTGTTACTATAAAAGAATAACAAAAGGGGGAAACTGTAAGTGTAACTAAACAGAAAATTGAGATTTTCCTGTTGCCAAAAGAGCAAGAAGAGACCTTCCCCATTTCACTTTCCTTAGAGCATTTCCTTGAGAAAATTTGTATTTATAAATTCTTCCTTTGATATGTAAGCCTCTTTCCACCCTAGAACCCAGGAATATCTTGAACTTGAACTCCAGGCCTCAAGTGATCCTCCAGCCTCAGCCTCCGAAAGTGTTGGGATTACAGGCATGAGCCACCACGCCGGTCCCCTGGAAATGTCTTTCTTCAGGGCCTTGGAGCCATCTTTGAAATGTGAACGTCTAGAAAGATGATGTCCTTGTCTCCCTGTCACCAGGGGAGTTTAGCCTAGGTGACTTGCTCTAAGCTGTAAGCACCTGGTTGTCATAGAGATAGGAGTTTCATTTTTCCTTCAGATAAAGGCAATTAATTAACACAGATGGGTACTGCAATTACTTGGTGAACTTAGGACTTCTGTGGGAGTATTCAGTTTTCACCCTTGGCTGCTGCTGTACAACCAGGCAAAGTAGCTACATACCTGGACTTTCTGATTTCTGCTACCACTTTTGTTTGTTTGTTTGTTTGTTTTTGAGATGGAGTCTTGCTTTGTCGCCCAGGCTGAAGCACAGTGGTGCGATCTCAGCTCACTGCAACCTCTGCCTCCTGGGGTCAGGTGATTCTCCTACCTCAGCCTCCCGAGTAGCTGGAATTACAGAAATGCACCACCATGCCTGACTAATTGTTGTATATTTGCTAGAGACAGGGTTTCACCATGCTGGTCAGGCTGGTCTCAAACTCCTGACCTCATGATCCGCCTGTCTCGGCCTCCCAAATTGCTGGGATTACAGACGTGAGGCACCATGCTTGGCCTCTGCTACCACTTTTGGATTGTATGAAACGCTACACTTCAAAGTGTGGGATCTGGCTTCCCAGACAGCTGCCAAAGGGGCAGATGGTGCAATCTAGAAGTGTGGGGGAGTTCGTGCCTGTGGGGTAAATTTTGACCAATAAGAAAAGGAACCAGGAGTGAGAGTCAGGTACGTAAATTGCCTCTCCTCTCCTCTCCTCTCCTCTCCTCTTCCTCTGCACCGTTCCAGCCATGGTTTCTCAGTATAATCTGCCTAGACGTGTCCTGTATGGCCCAAAGCCTGTTTCCTTGTGAACCTGAGCTAAATCAACGGGCATTCAAACACCCGAAGACAGTGGTAAGTGTTGTGGAGGACCCAGATCTGGGCAGAGGAAAATTATCCCAATAAGGAAATGGACAATTTGAGGATTTGGAGTAGGGGGAAGGACTAGAAGAACCAGTAGTAATACAGCTTAGGGGTACTATTTTTGGAGAAAAAGGCAGTTCTGTTGATTTTTGCAGTGAACTGCTTAGCTCTGTAAAATATATACTTCTTTCTTTCCATCAGTCTCTCCTGTGAAATCCTCCATAAAGTATCCTTTTATAACTATCTATTGCCTGTGATGTGAATTTTCTTCTTTTCTTTCTCTTTTCTTTTTTTTTTTTTTTTTAGAGATAGAATTGCTGTCGCCCAGGCTGGAGTGCAGTGGGGCGATCTCGGCTCACTGCAATCTCCACCTCCTCAGTTCAAGTGATCCTCCTGCGTCAGCTGCCCTAGTAGCTGGGACTACAGGCGCGCGCCAACAACACATGGCTAATTGGTTTTTTTTGGTTTTTTTTTTTTGTATTTTTAGTAGAGATGGGGCTTCACCATCTTGGCCAGGCTGGTCTCAAACTCCTGACCTCAGGTGTTCCACCCTCCTCAGTCTCCCAAAGTGCTGGAATTACAGGCGTGAGCCACCGCGCCCAGCCTGTCAGTTTTCTTTTGGAGAATAAAACAGATGGAGTCTTGTGCCAAAATGCAGGGGAAGCTGCACCCAGACAGGTAACAAAATATTATATACAGTAATGGATAGGTTTTCTACATACCAATGATAACCATTTAGAAAACCAAATTGAGAAAAATTACACGTATATAGTGAGAAAAGTACATAAAATATCTAAAACCAGATGATTGGAGCAAGATGGCAGATAGATCCCGTGCCCCAGTCAACATTCCATCGAACTGGGAAGAAAATGGTTTCAAGGGTCAACTCTTAACAGTAGAGGAAAATAGGAAAGCGTGTCAGCGGTCCACCAGAAATATTGAGGCATTCCTGGGAGATAGAGTAGATGGGGTCAGACTGACAGAGAAACCCAAGGAGAAAAGACCACAGCTCAAATCACTGTAGGTGAGAGATGCTGTTTGTTTTTTGAGACGGAGACTTACTCTGTCGCCCAGGCTGGAGTGCAGTGGCGTGATCTCGGCTCACTGCAACCTCTGCCTCCCAGGTTCAAGAGATTTTACTGCCTCAGCCTCCTGAGCAGCTGTGACTACAGGTGCGTGCCACCACGATCGGGTAATTTTTTTTTTTTTTGAGACAGAGTCTCACTCCGTCGCCCAGGCTGGAGTGCAGTGGCACAATCACTGCTCACTGCAACCTCTGCCTCCTGGGTTCACGCCATTCTCCTGCCTCAGCCTTCTGAGTAGCTGGGACTACAGGCACCCGCCACCACTCCCGGCTAATTTTTTGTATTTTTTGGTAGAGATGGGGTTTCACCGTGTTAGCCAGGATGGTCTCAATCTCCTGACCGCGTGATCCGCCCGCCTCGGCCTCCCAAAGTGCTGGGATTACGTGCGTGAGCCACTGCGCCCGGCCAATTGTTCATTTTTATTACTGAGTAGTATTCCATGGTATGGATGTACCACAGTTCTACCATTCGCTTATTGTAGGACATATTGATTATTTCCAGCTTTTGGCTATTACAAGTAAAGCTGCCACGAACAATTGTGGACAAGTTTCTGGATGGGCATACATTTTAACTTCTCTGAAGTGTAATTGTTGAATTGTGTGGTCATTGCACGTTTAGTTTTATAAGAAACTACCAAACTGCTTTCCAGAGTGGCTGTAAGATTTTACCTTCCCAGCAGCACTTAATGAGGTGTCCAGTTTCTCTGCATCCTTGTCACCATTTGGTGTTGTCACTATGTCTTTTATTTTAGCTATTTTAATAAGTGTGTAGTGATACCTCATCGTGGTCTTAATTTGCATCTAGTGAAGCAAATGAGTGTTGAACATCTTTTCATGTGCTTATTTGCTTATTTCCTCTTCAGTGAAATGTATGTTCACATCTTTTCATAATTTTCTAATTGGATTATTTGGTTTTTTTACCGTTGAGTTATTATTATTATTATTATTATCTTTAAGGCAGAGTCTCTCTCTGTTACCCAGGCTGGAGTGCAGTGGCATGATCTTGGCTCACTCCAACCTCTGCCTTCCAGGTTCAAGCGATTCTTGTGCCTCAGCCTCCCTCGTAGCTGGGATTACCGGCATGCATCAACATGCCTGTCTAACTTTTGTATTTTTAGTAGAGATGGGTTTTTGCCATGTTGCCCAGGCTGGTCTCAAACTCCTGGCCTCAAGGGATCTGCCCTCCATCCACCTCGATCTTTCAAAGTGCTGGGATTACACGACTGAGCCACCACACCCAGCCTATGGTTGAGTTTTGAGAGTACTATACATACCCATCATATATTCTGGATGTGAGTCCTTTCTTGGATATGTGGTTTGCAAACACTTTCTCCCAGTCCATCCTTTGTTTTTTCATCCTTTTAACAGGGTTTCTTGCAGAGCAAAAGTTTTAAATTGGATGAAATCTAATTTACTTTTTTTCCTTATGGATTATGCTTTTTGAACTGTTCACTGTGCCCTAGATCTCAGACGTTTCTCCTATGTTTTCTTGTAAAAGCTTTTTTTTTAGTTTTATGTTTCAGATTTAAACATATGATCCACTTGAGTTACTTTTTTGTATAAAGTTATGAAGATTAGTTCTTTTTTTTTTTTTTAGCCTATGGATATGCGACTGCTCCAGCACTATTTGTTAAACAGACGACGATCCTTCCTTCTTTTTGTCTCTTTGTAAAAAATCAGTGTGTGGCTATTTCTAGGTTCTCTGTTTTGTTCCAGTGATCTATGTGCCTATTCTTCTCCCAATACTACACAGTCTTAATTCCTGTAGCTACATAAGAAGTATTGAAATATGGTAGAGCCATTCCTCCTACCTTATTCTTCTTTTTCAAAAATTGTCTTAGCTATATAAATTTTTTTTTTATGTGGAGTCCCACTTGTGTCACCCAAGGTGGAGGGCAGTGGGGCGATCTTGGCTCACTGCAACCTCTGCCTCCCGGGTTCAAGGGATTCTCCTGTCTCAGCTTCCCGAATAGCTGGGCTTACAGGCGTGCACCTCCACACCCAGCTAATTTTTGTATTTTTAGTAGAGACAGGGATTCGCCCTGTTGGCAAGGCTGGTCTCGAACTCCTGACTTCAAGCAATCCGCCCATCTCCGCCTCCCAAAGTGCTGGGATTACAGGCGTGAGCCACCGTGTCCAGCCCAGCGTTGTCTTAGCTATTGACAATTTGTTACAGCAACAATAAAAAATGAATACATATAGAAACAGATAGTGAAAAAAAATAGTCAAGAAACAGACTAAGTTATGTGCAAAATTCAGCATGCATTTCCAAACACTGGGCAAAAGATGGGTTGTATAATAAATGATTGCTTGACAAGTGTCTATCCATTTGAAAAAATAAAGATTAAAATACTTACTTTAAACCACATAAAACAATAAATTCTAAAATTCAGTGACCTAAATGTGAAAACGTGAAGTCATAAAGAACTAGATGAAAATTTAGGAAAATACTACAGTGTAAGACATCTTGAGTTGGCATAGGCACTTCCTGACATTACACCAAGGCTATGAACAATGAATCTGACATACTTAAAGATGTAAAAATTAAAGTATCATTTAAGTGAAAAGACACCATAAACAACTGTGTATGTAAAAAGGCAAATTTGGGAGAAAATGGTGAAGCATCCGCAGTAAAAGTAACCATGTCTAATATGCAACAAAGCTTTTGCATATCATAAGAGAAATTGGAATAACCCAATGAAAAAATTCAGGCACGGCACTACTTCACCGTCTAGTAGAAAAGGATTACGAAATAGAAAGTGTGAAAGTAAAGTAATAAAGGAAATGGAGAATAGATCCCAGAAGTTTCACCGTTCATCCAATAGAAGTTCCAGACATACAGAATAGAAAGACTGGGCCGGGCGCAGTGGCTTACGCCTGTAATCCCAGCACTTCAGGAGGCCGAGGCAGGCAGATCACCTGAGGTCAGGAGTTCGAGACCAGCCTGTCCAACATGGCAAAACCCTGTCTCTACTAAAAATACAAAAATTAGCCCGGTGTGGTGGTGGGCATCTGAAATCCCAGCTACTTGGGAGGCTGAGGCAGGAGAATCAGTTGAACCTGGGAAGCGGAGGTTGCAGTGAGCTGAGGTCTTGCCACTGCACTACACCCTGGGTGACAGAGCAAAACTATGTCACAAAAATGAAAAAATATATATATATTAAGACTGGGGAGAAGGCAGCACTTGAAGAAATAATGTCCTAGAATTTTCTGAACTGAACAAACACACTTTGGGAGGCCGAGATGGGTGGATCGCTTGAGGTCAGGAGTTTGAGACCAGCCTGGCTAACATGGAGAAACCCCGTCTCTACTAAAAATACAAAAATTAGCTGGGTGTGGTGACGGGTACCTGAAATTCCAGCTACTTGGGAAGCTGAGACAGGAGAATCGCTTGAACACGGGAGGCAGAGATAGCAGTGAGCCGAGATCACCCCACTGCCCTCCAGCTTGGGCGACAAATGTGAGACTCCTTCTCAAAAAATGTATATGTGGCTAAGACAATTTTTGAAAAAGAAGAATAAGGTGGGAGGAAAGGCTCTACCATATTTCAGTACTTCTTATAGAGCTACAGGAATCAAGACTGTGTAGTACTGGGAGAAGAATAGACACATAGATCACTGGAACAAAATGGAGAACCTAGAAATAGCCCCACACTGATTTTTCCCAAGAGACAAAAAGAAGGAAGGATCGTCTGCTTAACAAATGGTGCTGGAGCAGTTGCATATCCATAGACAAAACAACAACAACAACAAACAAACAACAACAAACAACACCTGCTCTTCATATGTATATATATATAAAACTCGAGTGGATCATAGATTTTAAATCTAAAATATAACACGAAAAATACTTTTACAAGAAAGAGTAGGAGAAACGTCTGAGATCTAGGCATAGTGAACGGTTCAAAAAACATAATCCATAAGGAAAAAATAAATTAGATTTCATCCAATTTAAAACTTTTGCTCTGTAGAAACCATGTTGAAAGGATGAAGAAACAGGGTGTAAACTGGGAGAAAATGTTTGCAAACCACATATCCAACAGAGGACTCACATCCAGAATATATAATGGATATGTATAGTACTCTCAAAACTCAACCGTATGCCAGGCGTGGTGGCTCACACTTGTAATCCCAGCACTTTGGGAGGTCGAGGTGGACGGAGGGCAGATCCCTTGAGGCCAGGAGTTCGAGACCAGCCTGGGCAACATGGCAAAACCCATCTCTACTAAACATTCAAAAATTAGGCAAGATGGTTCACACCTGTAATCCCAGCTACGCGGGAGGCTGAGGCACGAGAATCGCTTGAACCTGGGAGGCAGAGGTTGGAGTGAGCCAAGATCATACCACTGCATTCCAGCCTCGGTAGCAGAGTGAGACTCTGTCTCAAAAACAAAACAAAACAAAACAACGGTAAAAAGAAACAAACAAATAATTCAATTAGGAAATTATGAAAATATATGAACATACATTTCACTGAAGAGGAAATAAGCAAATAAGCACATGAAAGGCTGTTCAACACTTATCTGCTTCACTAGATGCAAATTAAGACCACAATGAGGCATCACTACACACTTATTACAACAGCTAAAATAAAAGACATAGTGGCAATACGAAATGCTGGAAAGGATGCAGAGAAACTGGACATCTAGTAAAATGCTGCTGGGAAGGTAAAATCTTACAGCCACTCTGGAAAGCAGTTTGGTAGTTTCTTATAAAACTAAACATGCAGTGACCATACAATTCATCAATTACACTTCAGAGAAATTAAAATTTATCCCCATCCAGAAACTTGTACATAATTGTTCATAGCAGCTTTACTTGTAATAGCCAACTAGCCAGATATAATCAATATGTCCTACAATAGGTGAATGGTCAAACTGTGGTACATCCATACCATGGAATACTACTCAGTAATAAAAATGAACCATTGGCCATGCGCGGTGGCTCACACTTGTAATCCCGGTATTTTGGGAAGCCGAGGCAGGCAGATCATGAGGTCAGGAGTTCGAGACCAGCCTGGATAATATGGTGAAACCCTGTCTCTACTAATAATACAAAAGTTAACTGGGCGTGGTGGCATGCACCTGTAGTCCCAGCTACTTGGGAGGCTGAGGCACAAGAATCACTTAAATCCGGGAGGCAGAGGTTGCAGTGAGCCAAAACCGCACCACTGCGCTCCAGCCTGGGTGACATAGTGAGACTCCATCTCAACAACAACAACAACAAAAATATGAACTATTGATACACAAATATTAATATCTTGGATGAATCTCCAGGGAATTATGCTGAGTGAAACAAGCCTCTAAAATGTTATATACTATGAAATTTCATTTGTACAGCATTGTAGAAAAGATAAAATTGTAGAAATGAAAAATAATAGATTAGTGGTTGTCAGGGGTTAGGGATGGTGGATGGGAGGAGAGTGAGTATTACTAAAAATGAGTAGCACAAGGGATGGCATTGTGGTGATGGAAATGGTCTGTACCTTTTTTTTTTTTATTCCAAGACTGAGTCTCACTTTGTCACCCAGTCTGGAATGCAGTGGCGGGATCTCGGCTCACTGCAACCTCTGCCTCCCAGGTTTGAGCCATTCACCTGTCTCAGACTCCCATGTAGCTGAGTATACAGGCACGTGCCACCACGCTGGCTAATTTTTGTATTTTTATTAGAGACGGGGTTTCACCATCTTGGCAGACTGGTCTCCAACTCCTGACCTCAAGTGATCTGCCTACCTTGGCCTACCAATGTGCTGGGATTACAGGCGTGAACCACTGCACCTGGCCATGTTCTGTATCTTTTCTTTTTTTCTGAAATATAAGCTTTATTTTAAATTTAAAGAAATATTAAACTTTTTTTACAAATTATAATCAAGCACTCAAACAATTTAGGAATTTTAAACACTAATTCTTAATTGAAAATAATGACATCCATAGAATACATCCTGATGTTGGCCAACATGAAGTTTACTTAATATTAGTATTTTATATATGCTTAACCATTCATCCTTCCTAAAATTCAATGATAGCAATGATTTGACTTTATAAGGTGAAGCCTTTTATGTAATATGCTAGAGATAACTTTTTCAAATACAAAACATTTATAACAGCAAGGAAATTATGAAAGCATATATAAAGTATAGTGAAGGATGTGATTTAAAAGCTATCTGTATACATAGATGTGTTTCACCTTATAAAGTACATGTGCACATCAAAACACTTTCACTGAATATAGATGCCACTACATTCTCTTACTTATATTACAAAGCAAACGGCAGGTTCATAAACGTTCTTCTATTATGTATCAACTGAAAAAAAACATATATTCCAAGAAACAGTTTTGAAGACACATGGAGTGGAATGTGCCTACATTTAGAGCAGAGCTTTTACAGGACCACCTGTCTCCAGCCGGCTCCCAGGGACCACTGAAAACAGCTGCTACCCTCAGAACGATAAGATGGCCTTGTTAATGATTTCACTGGACTCTCAAATCTCATCCTCCTTGACCACCAGCAGAGGTGAAACCTGATGATGTCGCCATGGGTTGGCTTGGCCAGAAGTCCATAATCTCGAAGTCGTAGACACACCTTCCAAGCATCACAATCTTTGGTTTCGTTAATAACAATAATGTTTAATAATTCCTTTCCTCGCCGGGCACAGTGGCTCACGCCTCCCAACACTTTGGCAGGCCGAGGCAGCTGGATCACCTGAGGTCAGGAGTTCAAGATCAGCTTGATCAACATGGCAAAACTCCATCTCTACTAAAAATACAAAATTTAGCTGGGCATAGTGGTGCGTGCCTGTAATTCCAGCTACTCAGGAGGCTGAGGCAGGAGAATCACTTGAACCTGTGAGGTGGAGGTTGCAGTGAGCCGAGATTGCGCCATTACACTCCATCCTGGGCAACCAGAGTGAACCTCTGACTCAAATAAATAAATAAACGAATAAGTAATTATTTTCCTCTTACGGCAGTTACAACATCAGAAGGTAGCTTCATGGGTTCATTTCTCAAGAGAATACCCATTTTTTCTGTATTTTCAGCAAGGTTTTCTTCTTCTAAAACCTCAAGGGCTGCGATGGCCACTCGGCAGCCTAGTGGATTGCCACCGTATGTGGACTCATGTTCCCCTGGCTTAATGCTCAGCATTATGCCATCGTCCCACAGCACTTCAGACACAGAGTATCAGCTCCCAGAAAGGGCCTTTCCAAGGAGGACTATATCAGGTCTGACGTTTGCATGATCAACAGCCAGCCATCTACCAGTTCTGGCCAATCCTGACTGTATTTCGTCAGCAATATACAGATCCTGGTGCCTGGTGCGGAGCTCTCGCACTCCCATTAGGTAACCTGGATCTGGAACAACACCTGCTTCACCCTGAATTGGTTCTACCATGAATGCAGCTACATTTGGATTCTGAAAAGCACGCTCCAGTGCAGGCAGATCATTGCAGGGAATGACGTCGAAGCCCGGCATAAACGGTCCAAAACCATCGTAACTCGTCAGGTCTGTGGAACTGGAGATAGCAGACAACGTCCTACCCCAAAAGTTTCCAGCTGCGAAAATAACCTTTGCTTTGTACTTCTGAATGCCCTTCACGGTATAGCCCCACCTATGAGCTAGTTTACAGGCAGTCTCTCCAGCTTCCATTCCTGTATTCATAGGAAGAATTTTGTGGTAGTTGAAAAGTTTAGTAATATACTCCTCATATTCACCAAGTACGTTATTATAGAAAGCTCTAGAAGTTAAGGTCAATTTGTTCCCTTGACTCTTTAGCGCATTCACAATCTTGGGGTGACAATGCCCTTGGTTGACAGCACTGTAAGAACTCAGAAAGTCAAAATATTTTCTGCCTTTTACATCCCATAAGTAAATACATTTTCCTCTCTCCAGGGCTACAGGTAAAGGATGGTAATTGTGCGCACCACACTTAGATTCCCTTTCAAAAATGTAATCAGAGGTTGGAGGGCCTTGGACTGTTTTCTTTGGTTTTTTTGCTTGTTTGCTTGCTTTTTGTTTTGAGATGGAGTTTTGCTCTTGTTGCCCAGGCTGGAGTGCAATGGTGCAATCTCGGCTCACTGCAACCTCTGCCTCCCGGTTTCAAGCAATTCTCTTGCCTCAGCCTCCCAAGTAGCTGGGATTACAGGCATGTGCCACCGTGCCGGGCTAATTTTGTATTTTTAGTAGAGATGGGGTTTCTCCATGTTGGCCAGGCTGGTCTCAAACTCCCGACCTCAGGTGATCTGCCCACCTTGGCTCCCAGATTGCTGGGATTACAGGTGTAAGCCACCAGGCCGGGTCTGGATTGTTTTTTTGTTGCAAAAGATGTAGCAGAAGCCACTGAAGAATGAGTTCCACAACTAAGTACAGCAAACCTCTGCAAAGGTGCTAGTTTAGAAAACATTGTGTCCTTCAAGTAGAAAAACCACACAGATCGACTATTTTTTTCTTCCCATGGTTCATACTAGAATACAGATTTTTAACCCAAGATCCAAGGATGATCTTCAGAGAGTCCAAAATCTCCTGACAGTGCCTGAGGACCACCTGGGACACATGCCATCTACAAAGCGCAGCCATGTTCTGTATCTTGATTACGGTGTTGGTTACAGGAGTCTACAAATGGGATAAAAAGGCATAGGACTATACACACTATTGTACCAATGTCAATTTCCTGATTTTGATATTGTACTATAGTATTTTTACACTACTATAATATAGAGGAAACTGAGTAAAGGGTATATGGGACATCTCTGTACTATTTTTGCAATTTCCCATAAATCTATACTATTCCCAAGTAAAAAGGGAAAAACAAACAATTTTTTTTGAGACAGGGTCTCGCCCTGTCATCCAGGCTGGAGTGCAGTGGGGCAATTATAGCTCACTGCAGCTTCAAACTCCTGGGCTCAAGCAATCCTCCTGCCTCAGCCTCCCAAGTAGCTAGGACTACAGGCACATGCCACATATCCAGCCATTTTTTTTTTTAGAGATGGGGTCTTACTATGTTGCCCAAGCTAAAAATACATTTCTTAATGAAAGATCAGGATGAGAAACAACAGGCTTATCTGAGTATCTGCACAATAACCAAATACAACTTCTAGAAGTGAAAATGGTGATTTAAATAATTCATAAACATATTAAACTGCAGATTAGACACAAACAAAGAAATAATTAGTGAACTAAAATATAGCTCTGAGGAAAACACACAATTAGAGATAAAGAAACAGAAAATAGGCCGGGCATGGTGGCTCAAGCCTGTAATCCTAGCACTTTGGGAGGCCGAGGCGGGTGGATCACCTGAGGTCAGGTGTTTGAGACCAGCCTGACCAGCATGGTGAAACCCCATCTCTACTAAAAATACAAAACTTAGCCAGGCCTGGTGATGCATGCCTGTAATCCCAGCTACTCAGGAGGCTGAGGCATGAGAATTGCTTGAACCCGGAAGGCAGAGGTTGCAGTGACCCAGATTGTGTCATTGCACTCCATCCTGGACAAGAGTGAAACTCCGTGTCAAAAAAAAAAAAACAAAAAAGAAATGGAAAATATAAAGATATGGAGGATAGAATGAAAAGAGCTCACATATATTGAACACAAATTCTAGAAAGGGAGAATAGAAAGATTTATGGAGAACAATGTTCAAAGGAATAATGGCTGAGAATTTTCCAGCTTTGGTAAAAAGCACCAATGCTCCTTATGTGAGCTCACCCAGACCTATTACTTTATTATTTAAGGAATTATTTACTAAAACACATGCTGTTTTAATGTAGTTTAATTATAATCCAGTGTTCATTAAGATGATGTCATTTGCAAAAATACTGATTGGGAGCATTTGGAGATCATAAATTTGAAGTGGTACTAAAATACTAGGCCACATTAGAACATGTGGAAAAAGAAAAAGTAACAAAAATAAAGTTCTAGGCCACAATAACACAAACATTGAAAGAAGAGATGAGAGTTAAAGTAATCAAAGGACATTTGAAAATGGAAACTAAAGTTATCAATCGAATTTAAACCTTTTAATGTCAAGTAATGATGTTTAAAATGTTTAATGTTGCTAACACAAAGTAAATGGTGGAATAGAGAACTCCAAAAATCTATGCCTCTATAAAAATCAGTGAAAAAACTGGCAAAAACTGTCAGGATCAACTTTTTCAGAACTTTGAAAACTAACCGAAAGCTTATAACAAGCAGAGGAATGTTTAATCAAGAAAAACCAGCTGAGTGGCTCATGCCTGTAATCCAGCACTTCGGGAGGCCGAGGCAGGCAGATCACCTGAGGTCAGGAGTTCGAGACCAGCCTGGCCAACATGGTGAAACCCCATCTCTACTAAAAATACAAAAATTAGCCAGGCATGGTGGCGCGTGCCTGTAATCTCAGCTACTCAGGAGGCTGAGACACGAGAATTGCTTGAACTCGGGAAGTGGAGGTTGCAGTGAGCTGAGATGACACCACTGCACTCCAGCCTGGGCAACAGAGCAAGACTGTCAAAAAAAAAAAAAGAAAAAAGAAAAAGAAAGGAAGAAAAAGGAAGGAAAGGAAGGAAGGAAGGAAGGAAGGAAGGAAGGAAGGAGGGAAGGAAGGAAGGAAGGAAGGAAGGAAGGAAGGAAGGAAGGAAGGAGAAAAACCAGCTGAATCTCCATAAGAACAGTAAGCTTTGTGGTATTTTAACTTACCCTCGTCCCATCTCCTGCTCCCAGCTTGGTGGTAGCCCTGAAGATAATGATCTGCATTCCCAGTACAGGTACCAGTACCAGAGAGAAAAGAATGGACCTTATTCACAAAGAATTACAGTTGTTTGTTTTGACTTGTCTGGTGGTTCCCTGGAAGAACCCACTTGAAAGCCTTGTCTTCATTTGACCTCACTCAAACTGACACTACAACCTGGGGTAGTGAATAGCAGTTGGGGCAAACAATACATCAACCGGCAAGCTTAAAAGGAAAGGCTGGAGGCCAGGCGCGGTGGCTCATGCCTGTAATCCCAGCACTTTGGGAGGCTGAAGCAGGTGGATCACGAGGTCAAGAGATCGAGACCATCCTGGCCAACATGGTCTCTACTAGACACCCCATCTCTACTAAAAATGCAAAAATTAGCTAGGTGTGGTGGTGTGCACCTGTAATCCTAGCCACTCAGGAGGCTGAGGCAGGAGAATTGCTTGAATCCAGGAGGCAGAGGTTGCAGTGAGCCGAGACAGCATCACTGCACTCCAGCCTGGTGACAGAGCGAGACTCTATCTCAAAAAAAAAAAAAAAAGAAGAAGAAGGAAAGGCTGGAAAATGGGATATCTATTGGGGCTTGAATAACTCTAACACATGCCTGGGAATCTAGAAGGTCACACACATAGGCCCTGGGCTGCAGCTAGGCGAACGCCCACAGAAGAACCAAGTAGGCTTTAATCGCTCACCTCTGCAGACCTCGAGGCTCTGAGCAAGCAGGAAGAGAAAGATAAGGCAATGTTGTAAACTGCCAGGCTGAGTGCAGAAGGTATGTCCCAACACATACACAAATACCTTTGGCAAAGACTGGGAGACGTACTGGTTCCAGGCATTTAAAGAAATTTCTGTTCAATCATTAGTGGCCACTAAGCTAACCAAGAGAGTTCAGTGGCCACAGAGGACAAGTAATGGAGACTACAGAATTTGTTCAGGAAAAAAACTAAACAAACTTGTGTTTTGAGACAGGCTCTTGATCTGTCTCTCAAGCTGGAGTACAGTGGCACTAACACAACTCACTACAGCCTTGATCTCCCAGGCTCAAGCAATCCTCCAGCATCAGCCTCTGAGTAGCTGGGACTATAGGCATGCGCCACCACACCAAGCTAATTTTATTTGTTTATTTATTTATTTATTTATTTTGAGATGGCATCTCACTCTGTCGCCCAGGCTGGAGTGCAGTGGCGCGATCTCGGCTCACTGCAAGCTCTGCCTCCCAGGTTCACACCATTCTCCTGTCTCAGCCTCCCGAGTACCTGGGACTACAGGGGCCCGCCACCACGCCTGGCTAATTTTTTTGTATTTTTAGTAGAGACGGGGTTTCACCGTGTTAGCCAGAATGGTCTCGATCTCCTGACCTTGTGATCCACCCGCCTCGGCCTCCCAAAGTGCTGGGATTACAGGCGTGAGCCACCGTGCCCAGCCAATTTTTTTTTTTTAAGAGACGGGGTCTCACTATGTTGCCTGAGCTGGTCTCAAACTCCTAGGCTCAAGTGATCCTCCTGCCTTGGCCTCCCAAAGTGCTGGGATTACAGGCATGAGCCACTAAGCTCAGCCTAAACAAACATTGAAAACAAACAAACAAACAAAACAGCAACAAGAAACCTTAGGGAGGGGACAGAATCTGGTTTCCAGAGTTGCCACATTACATTATTCAAAATGTCCAGTTTTCAATAAAAAATTATGACACATGCAAAGAAAGAAAATATGACCCATCCACAGAATAAAGAAAAAAGACCACCTATAGAAACCATCCCTGAGAAAGCCCAGATGGTGGGTTTTCCTTTTTTCTCAATGTATTTTATTTTATTTATTTATTTATTTTGAGACAGAGTTTCACTCTGTCGCCCGGGCTGGGGTACAGTGGTGCGATCTCGGCTCACTGCAACCTCTGCCTCCCGGACTCAAGCAATTCTCCTGCCTCAGCCTCCCAAGTAGTTGGGACTACAGGCACCCACCACCACACCTGGCTAATTTTTGTATTTTTAGTAGAGACAGGGCTTCACCATATTGGCCAGGCTGGTCTTGAACTCCTGACCCCAAGTGATCCACCAGCCTTGTCCTCCCAAAGTGCTGGGATTACAGGTGTGAGCCACCATGCCCAGCCAGATGCTGGGTTTTCTAATAAAAAGACTTTAAATGAGCTATTTAAAATATGTCCAAAAACCTCAAAGAAACTATGTCTAAAGAACTAAAGTATAGAAACAATATCTCACCAAATAGAGAGTATCAATATAGACATAGAAATATAAAAAATGAACCAAATAGAAATTTCTGGAGTTTAAAACGTAATAATCAAAATGAAAAATTCATCTTCTGCTGATGCTAGGAGTAGGGACATCGCCCTCATCTCTTTTTGGGGTGCTTTCTGTTAAATATGAAGACTTGCTTTTTTCTTCTTTTTGAGACAAGGTCTCACTCTGTTGCCCAGGCTGGAGTGCAGCAGTGCAATCACAGCTCACTGCAGCCCTGAACTCCTAGGTTCAAGCAATTCTCCCACCTCAGCCTCCCTGAGTAGCTGGGACTGCAGTTGCAAACCACCATGCCCAACTAATTAAAAAAAAAAAAAAAATTGGAGGCTGGGCACGGTGGCTCACACCTGTAATCTCAGCACTTTGGGAGGCCGAGGCAGGCGGATCACCTGAGGTCAGGAGTTTGAAACCAGCCTGGCTAACATGGTGAAACCCTGTCTCTACTAAAAATACAAAAATTAGCTGGGCACGGTGGTGCATGCCTGTAGTCCCAGCTACTCAGGAGGCTGAAACAGGAAAATCGCTTGAACCCAGGAGGCAGAAGTTGCAGTGAGCCAAAATCGCACCATTGCACCCCAGCCTGAGCAACAAAGCAAGATTCTGTCTCTAAATAAATAGATAAATAAATAAATAAATAAATAAAAATATTGTGTAGGGACAGGATCTCACTATGTTGCCCAGGTTGGTCTCAAATTCCTGGCCTCAAGTCATCCTCCTTAGCCTCCCAAAGTGCCAGGATTATAGGCATGAGTCATCATGCCCAGCCAAGACTTGCGGTTTTAAGGCCAGTCTTAATTCCATGCTGGAATTTCGGGTTACCGTTATTATCAAAAAGAATGGTTTGTTGAGCTTAAGTTTAGTGGCAGTAAAGGGAGTGGACAAAGCTATATAAGAGCAATGTCTTATACAGTATTGAAATTAAGTTGGTATCAATCTGAACTAGATTGCTAAAAATTAAGATGTTATTTTTAATCCCTAGTATGGTTTGAATGTGTCCCCTCCAAAATTCAGGTGTTGTCAATATGACAGTATTAAGAGATAGGGTCTTTAAGAAGTGACTAGGCCATGAACGGTTCTCCCCCATAATGAGATTAGGTGTCCTTATAAATGAGACGGAGGGAGTTGCTTCTCTCATGTCTTTCTGCCTTCTGCCATATGAGAATGCAGCAAAAAGCCCTGACCAGATGCTGGTGCCTTGATCTTGGACTTTCCAGCCTCCAGAACTGTGAGAAAATAGATGTCTGTTCTATACAAATTACCCAGTCTGAGGTATTCTATCACAGCAGCACTAAAAGACTACTAAAATCCCCTAAGTAGGACTTGCATCCCAAGGAAGTGTAAGACTTCTGCACTGAAAACTACAAAACATTGCTGAAGGAAATTAAAGACCTAAATAAATGGAAAGATAGCCCATTTTTCATGGATCGGAAGATTTAATGAAGTACTGATACATGCTGTGGCATGCATAAACCTTGAAAATATGCTAAGTGAAAGAAGCCAGACACAAAAGGCCACAGTGTATGATTCCACTTATATGAATGCCAAGAATAGGCAAATCCATAGAGACAGAAAGTAGATTCATGGTTCCCAAAGGCTGGGTGGAGTGGGGAGTTACTCTTAATGGGTATGAGGCTTCTGGGGGGCTTTTTGTTGTTGTTTTTCGTTTTTTGTTTTTTGTTTTTTTTGTTTTTTTTGAGACAAGGTCTCACTCTGTTGCCCAGGCTGGAGTGCAATGGTCCAATCCAGCTCACTGCAGCGTTGAACTCCTTAGTTCAAGCAATTCTCCCACCTCAGCCTCCCTGAGTAGCTAAGATTGCAGGTGCACACCACCATGCCCAGCTAATTAAAAAAAACTTAGGGACAGGATCTCATTATGTTGCCCAGGTTGGTCTCAAATTCCTGGCCTCAAGTCATCCTCTTGCCTTGGCCTCCCAAAGTGCTGGGATTACAAGCATGAGTAATCGTGCCCAGCCAAGACTTGCAATTTTAAGGCCAGGTGCTGGAATTTCAGGTTACTGTTATTATCAAAAAGAATGGCATGTTGAGCTTAAGTTTAGTGGCAGTAAGGGATAAGAACAGTGAAACAAGGAGCATATAGTATTAAGCAACTACAGTCAACTGCCCTATTTGTAAATAGAAGCAGGGAAATAATATATATGTGTAGTAGCTTATAAATGCATAAAAATTATCTGGGAAGATAAACAAATGTGTCTCAAACATCTAAAAGCTTCCTTCAGGCTGGGGGCAGTGCTTCATGCCTATAATCTCAGCAATTTGGGAGGCCGAGCTGGGTGGATCACTTGAGCCCAGGAATTCAAGACCAGCTTGGGCAACATGGTGAGACCCTGTCTCTACAAAAAAATACAAAAAAGGCAGGGCGTGGTGGCTCACACCTGTAATCCTAGCACTTTGGGAGGCTGAGGCAGGCGGATCACGAGGTCGGGAGATCGAGACCATCCTGGCTAACATGGTGAAACCCCGTTTCTACTAAAAATACAAAAAATTAGCCAGGTGTGGTGGCACACACCTGTAGTCCCAGCTACTTGGGAGGCTGAGGCAAGAGAATCACTTGAACCTGGGGGGCAGAGGTTGCACTGATCCGAGATCACGCCATTGCACTCTAGCCTGGGAGACAAGAGCAAGACTTCATCTAAAAAATAATAAAATAAAATAAAATAAGCCGGGTGTGGTGGCATATGCCTGTGGTCCCAGCTACTTGGGAGGCTGAGGTAAGAGAATCACTTGAACCTGGGAAGTTGAGGTTGCAGTGAGCTGTGATCTCGCTACTGTACTCCAGGCTAGGTGACTGAAACCCTGCCAAAAAAAAAAAAACAAAACAAACCTTATTTCATAAATATGGCTCATGCCTGTAATCCAAGCACTTTGGGAGGCCAAGGTGGGAGGATCACTTGAGCCCAAGAGTTTGAGACCAGCCTAGGCAACATAGAGAGATCTCATTTCTACTGAAAATTTTAAAAAGTCATCCAGGCACTGTGGTGCATGCCTGTAGTCCCAGCTACTCAGAAGGCTGAGGCAGGAGGATAGCTTGAGCCTGGGAGGCTAAAGCTTCAGTGAGCCGTGATGGCACCACTGCACTCCAGCCTGGGTGACAGAGCAAGACCCTGTCTCAAAAAAAGTTAAAAATTAAAAATTAAAGAATTAGAAATACACACACACACACACACACACACACACGCATGTGAATTGTAATGGCAATACCATTTTTTCTATGAGGCTGACAAAAATCTGTTTCATTGCTCAGGCTGTTGACAAGGCTGTGGTGAAAATGGCACTAACATACTCATGCTAGCTTCTCCTTGCTCTTGCTTGGACCAGCCATGCTCGCTCCTACCTCGGGGCCCTTGCACTTGTTGCTCCCTCTGTCTGGAACACCTTTGCCAAAATAACCATGAGGCTTGCTCCTTTCAGCCAACCTAGGACCAAACTCATTGTTCCCTCCTTGGCGAGGTCTCGCTGAACACCTCCTCACCCACACCTCCCCACACCACTCTCACATCGCTCATTTTCTTCATTGCATTCATCTTTATGAGGAATGATTTCTCTTTTATTCTCTTTGTTAGGTCAGAGGTCAGCTAACATTTTCTGAAAAGGGCCAGAGAGTTAATAGCTCAGGCTTTGCAGGCCATATGGTCTCTGTTGCAAATCCTCAGCTCTGCATGAGAAAGCCACAAACAATATGTAAATGAAGAAGACACTGTGAATGATATGTAAATAATTTACAGACACTGAAATTGATATGTAAATGATTTAGACACTGAAATTTGAATTTCACATAATTTCCAAGTGTCACAGAATATTATTTCTTTTAATAATATTTTTCATTTTCTTTTCTTTTTTTTTGAGACAGAGGCTGGAGTGCAGTGGTGAGATCTCGGCTCACTGCAACCTCTGACTCCCGAGTTCAAGCGATTCTCTTGCCTCAGCCTCCTGAGTAGCTGGGATTACAGGCGCATGCCACCATGCCTGGCTGATTTTTGTATTTTTAGTAGAAACGGGGTTTCACCATGTTGGCCAGGCTGGTCTAAAACTCCTGACCTCAGGTGATCTGCCCGCGTCGGCCTCCCAAAGTGCTAGGATTACAAGCATGAGCCACCACACGCAGCCCCTTTTCTTTTTGAGACAGGGTCTCACTCTGTCACTCAGGCTAGAGTGCAGTGGCGTGATCATGGCTCACTGCAGCCTCAATCTCCTGGGCTCATGCGATCCTCCCACTTCAGTCTCTCAAGTAGCTGGGACTATAGGCTTGCACTACCACACCCGGCTATTTCTTTTAATATTTTTTGTAGAGATGGGGTCTTGCCGTGTTGCCCAGGCTGGTCTCAAATGATCCTCCTGCCTCAGCCTCCCAAAGTGCTGGTGATTACAGGCATGAGCCACCGTGCTGGGTCCACCTTTTTTCAATCATTTAGAAATATGAAAGCCAGTCTTAGTTAAAGGGCCATACCAAAATAGGCAGCAGGATGGATTTGCCCACTCGTGTGTCAGAACATCAACTCCAGGGCACTATTGTCTGCTTGGTTCACTGCTATATCCCTAGCACCTAGAATAGTGCCTGGCACCCAGTAAGCTTTCGGGAGATGTTTACTGAGTGAATGAGTGAAGTCTTTTTCTGTGTGTGAGATGGAGTCTCACTCTGTCACCCAGGCTGGGAGTACAGTGGCATGATCTCGGCTCACTGCAACCTCTGCCTCCCGGGTTCAAGCGATTCTCCCGCCTCAGCCTCCCGAGTAGCTGGGACTATAGCGTGCACCACCACACCCAGTTAATTTTAGTATTTTTTAGTAGAGATGGGGTTTTGCCATGGTGGCCAGGCTGGTCTCAAACTCGTGATTTCAAGTGATCCGCCGGCCTCAACTTCCCAAAGTGCTGGGATTACAGGCGTGAGTCACTGCTCCTGGCCAAGTGAGTGAAATATTAAGTTGAGTAGCAAGTTACTGAAAGAGTGAAGTGAGTGAACGCATGATCAGGCACAGTCCCACTCGCAGGGCTCCAGTTTGCTCCAGCCTGGACTCCGGCAGGCTCCCCCAGCAAGACTCGGAGAAAGATCAGAAGGCTGAGTCCAGAGTGGTAGCTCAACATCTTTATTTTTCCTCTTTAGCCCGAGGGTAATCCTGACAAACAGCTTCAGCCAGGAGGAGGCAGAGAGGACTGGGCTGGGTAAAGGCTCCACCAGGACCTGGCCTCCTCCTCCTCCTCTTCCTCCTCCCATGGGGTTGGGGTTGGGATTAGGGCCATGATCCAAGCTTGGCATCCCTGGGGAGGAGGGAAGTGGGCCAGTCTGCAACCTCTGCTGTCCCCCGCCTCTGACAACCACGTTCATGGGAACCAGCCACCTCCACATGCCGGGCAGGAGGGACCCTAGGGAGTGGCCCCGACCCCTCCATGTGCATGCGCACAGGGACCTGGGCCAGCAGGGCCTGATCAGTGTCCAGACATGCGGCTCTGGCCTGTGGCCCAGTTGGCAAACATAAAGCCTAGACTGACAGCCATGAAGAGGACTCCCAGGACTCCAAAGCACAGGGCCTGCGGGCCAGAGAGACAAGATGGGGCTGGTTGGGACTCCTCACCCAGTTGCCTTCTGAGAATGTTCCTCAAGTCTTCCACCTCCTTCAGAGAGTGCTCCATCCATTCCTGACCCTCCTCTGCGTGCCCTCTCCTTCCTTACAGCCAACCCCTTTCTGCGAGTCCTTTCACCTTCCCAGGACCCATGAGAGAACACGTTCCTCCATCCTCCTTCTTCAAAGTGCTTCCAGCTCTCTTCCCAATAGTGCTCCTCCATCTGTCTGGAGAATGCTCCCTCTATGCCAGCCTCCGTTTGAGTGCTCCCTGTCTTCCTGGACCCTGCTGGTGCTCTGTCTCCTCTGCCTCTTCCTAAGACAATCACCTCCATTCTTCCAGACCATTCTTTCAGATGCTCTCCCAGCTCCCTCCTATGCATGTCCCTTTCACCTCCAGCCATCCTGGAGTGAGCACTCCCTCCTTGGAGTGCTCCCTCTCTCCCTACTCTGCCCTGGAATGCTTACCTGGATCTTGGGCCAGGATAAGAAAGGCTCCACCTCAGAAGGTACGATGCGGAGGTAGAAGATGCTGGGGAGGATGAAGATGAGGCTAGGGGCTGAGGTGGACCCTGGAGAACAAGAAGGAGGGACAGGAGTCAACCTGACTTGGGGACAAGGCCCATATTAGATGGGGTATGGGACTGGGGTGAGGTTTACTGACCGATAACTCCAAAGATATCCCGGATGGGTTGGCACACAAATGACAAGGACATTGACCAAAACAAGCAGGATCAGAGCTATGGCCACATGTCGTGGCCAGCTGAAGGCCTTGCCTGGGAAAAGCAGCTGCTGCAGGGCCCGGCGGATCTGTGGCCAGAGTAGGGTGGGACAGAAGTCAGGACCCAAGTGCTGCCCCCCTTCCACATGATCATCTGTCTTTAGCTCCACCCTCTGGCTGAGATCCCTGACTTCCCCTCCCTCTGACTATCTATGGCTCCACCCTGCCTAACCCAACATCTGTGTCTCCATGTTCTGAACAGGCTTCCTGCCTCCATCCTCTGACAATCCACGTCTCTTCCTTCTGTCTGAACACCCATCGGCACCTGCACCCACTGTCTGAAATCTTGCCTCCTCCTCTAGCTGACCATCTTCGCCTTCTCCTTCTGTCTGACCATCCACCGATCCTTCCACCCTGTGTGAGCTCCCTGCCTCTCTCCATCCGACCTCTACCTCCCTCCTCTGTCTAATTAGTTCTGCCTCCCCATCTGGGAGCCTTGACCCTCCTACATTCCATCACTTCAGCCTCCACCCTTTTTTCTGTCCATCCCTGTTTCTTAATTCTACCCTCCAACTGACCCTTCCTGCCTCCCTCTTCTTTCTAGCCATCCATCGGTGCCTCCTCCTTCCAACTGACTACTCCGTCCCCTGACCCTCTCTCCCCTACTATCTATGTCCTCCCTACTTCTGTTTATCGATTTTTGCCATCTCTGTCCATCTGAAAACGCTGCCCTTTCCTGTCTGTCCATCCTTGCCTCCTTCATCCATGCATCCACTCCTGTCTCCAGCCTCGACTCACACATCCATGCTATGCCCTCTACCCATCCATCCATGTCCCTCTGAGCCATAGGCCCCACGCACAGGGAACAGCACGACTGGCACAGTGAGGGTCACCGCGAGCAGCACGGCAGGCGCACGCAGAGGATGAGCGGGTCCTTCTGGCTGTACATGTGCAGCATCTCCGCCTTCACGCTGCCTGGGCCATGAGACAGGGGGTACGGGATGCAGATGTGGAGACAGCACCAGGATCAATGCCCCAGAAACCCATACATACATGCACAGTGACAAAATCCACACAAGTGAGGCACACCTTCTGTTTGGAAACTGACAGGTCCGTGGTCACAGAAGGAAAGAGCTCAGAGGCTCCCGCCCCAGGCCTTCCCCTCCCCCAGCCTAGCCCCAGCCCCACTCACTGTAGAAGGTGAGGTATCCAAAGGTTGCTGTGAGCCCATACATGCAGAACATGGCCCCAATAGACACGTTGGCACGGCCTGCATCCTGCGCTTGGAGGCTGAGGTGTAGAGGTCGTGAACTGTCATGCTCAGACCCTGGGACTTGCCCAGGTCCTCAAAGCCAGCCTCCACCTCCAGAGTCCCCTTCTCCCAGACTGACATTCAGCTGGCACACATGGGACACCCGTCTCCGCCTCCCCTGTGACTAGCCAAAATCCCCTCTCTGACCATCCATATTCCCCCCCATATGACCGTCTCCCTCTCCCCTGCATTTGACTGCCACTGCCTCTTCCATCTGACCATCCATGCTGTCCCTCTGTCTGATCATCCACACATCTCCCATCATATCATCCCTG
>NW_022096855.1:0-2226 GCF_006542625.1 Nomascus leucogenys
GAAACACTCTTTCTGTAGAAAATGCAAGTGGACATTCAGGCTAAGAGGCCTATAGTGGAAAAGGAATATCTTCAAAAAAAACTACAAAGAAGCAATCTGTGAAACTTCTTTCTGTTCTGTGCATTCAACTAACAGAGTTGAACCTTAGTTTTGATTGAGCAGTTCTGAAACACTCTTTCTGTAGAAATACAAGTGGACATTCAGGGCGCTAAGAGGCCTATAGTGGAAAAAGGAATATTTTCAAATAAAAACTACACAGAAGATATCTGTGAAACTTCTAACTGTTCTGTGCATTCAACTAACAGAGTTGAACCTTAGTTTGATTGAGCAGTTCTGAAACACTCTTTCTGTAGAAAATGCAAGTGGACATTCAGGCGCTAAGAGGCCTAGTGAAAAAGGAATATCTTCAAATAAAAACTATACAGAAGCAATCTGTGAAACTTCTTCTGTTCTGTGCATTCAACTAACAGAGTTGAACCTTACTTTTGATTGAGCAGTTCTGAAACACTCTTTCTGTAGAAAATGCAAGTGGACATTCGGAGCGCTAAGAGGCCTATAGCGGAAAAAGTAATATCTTCAAATAAAAACTACACAGAAGCATCTGTGAAACTTCTTTCTGTTCTGTGCATTCAACTAACAGAGTTTAACCTTACTTTTGATTGAGCAGTTCTGAAACACTCTTTCTGTAGAAAATGCAAGTGGACATTCAGGGCGCTAAGAGGCCTATAGTGGAAAAGGAATATTTTCAAATAAAAACTGCACAGAAGAAATCTGTGAAACTTCTTACTGTTCTGTGCATTCAACTAACAGAGTTGAACCTCAATTTTGATTGAGCAGTTCTGAAACACTCTTTCTGTAGAAAATAAGTGGACATTCAGGCGCTAAGAGGCTATAGTGGAAAAAGGAAAAATTCACATAAAAACTACACAGAAGCATCTGTGAAACTTCTCTCTGTTCTGTGCATTCAACTAACGAGTTGAACCTTAATTTTGATTGAAGAGTTCTGAAACACTCTTTCTGTAGAAAATGCAAGTGGACCTTCGGAGCGCTAAGAGGCCTATAGCGGAAAAAGTAATACTTCAAATAAAAACTACACAGAAGCATTCTGTGAAACTTCTTTCTGTTCTGTGCATTCAACTAACAGAGTTTAACCTTAATTTTGATTGAGCAGTTCTGAAACACTCTTTCTGTAGAAAATGCAAGTGGACATTCAGGGCGCTAAGAGGCCTATAGTGGAAAAGGAATATTTTCAAATAAAAACAACACAGAAGAAATCTGTGAAACTTCTTACTGTTCTGTGCATTCAACTAACAGAGTTGAACCTCAGTTTTGATTGAGCAGTTCTGAAACACTCTTTCTGTAGAAAATACAAGTGGACATTCAGGGCGCTAAGAGGACTATAGTGGAAAAAGGAAAAAGTTCACATAAAAACTACACAGAAGCTATCTGTGAAACTTCTCTGTTCTGTGCATTCAACTAACGAGTTGAACCTTACTTTTGATTGAGAGTTCTGAAACACTCTTTCTGTAGAAAATGCAAGTGGACCTTCGGAGCGCTAAGAGGCCTATAGCGGAAAAAGGAATACTTCAAATAAACTACACAGAAGCATTCTGTGAAACTTCTTTCTGTTCTGTGCATTCAACTAACAGAGTTGAACCTTACTTTTGATTGAGAAGTTCTGAAACACTCTTTCTGTAGAAAATGCAATTGGACATTCAGGGAGCTAAGAGGCCTATAGTGGAAAAAGGAATATTTTCAAATAAAAACTGCACAGAAGAATCTGTGAAACTTCTTACTGTTCTGTGCATTCAACTAACAGAGTTGAACCTTAGTTTTGATTGAGCAGTTCTGAAACACTCTTTCTGTAGAAAATGCAAGTGGACATTCAGGCGCTAAGAGGCCTATAGCGGAAAAAGAAATTCAAATAAAAACTACACAGAAGAAATCTGTGAAACTTCTCTGTTCTGTGCATTCAACTAACAGAGTTGAACCTTACTTTTGATTGAGCAGTTCTGAAACACTCTTTCTGTAGAAAATGCAAGTGGACATTCAGGGCGCTAAGAGGCCTATAGTGGAAAAGGAATATTTCAAATAAAACTACACAGAAAAGGATCTGTGAAACTTCTTACTGTTCTTGCATTCAACTAACAGAGTTGAACCTTACTTTTGATTGAGCAGTTCTGAAACACCTTTCTATAGAAAATGCAAGTGGACATTCAGGGAGCT
>NW_022096856.1:0-53400 GCF_006542625.1 Nomascus leucogenys
TCTCTTGACCTTGTGATCCACTGTCTTGGCCTCCCCCAAAGTGCTAGGATTACAGGCGTGAGCCACCGCGCCTGGCCCTGAAATCTACATTTTTAAACTATTCTAATAGACTTACTGATTTGATTTGCTAATGAGTTTTTTCTTGATGTGGTAAAATGAAAACTTTCTCTTTTGCCACCTCTTTAGGATGACAGGTATTTTCTAAGTGGGTCTTTGGATGGAAAGCTCCGCCTTTGGAACATACCTGACAAAAAAGTGGCTTTGTGGAATGAAGTAGATGGTCAGACTAAATTGATCACAGCTGCAAATTTCTGTCAGAATGGCAAATACGCAGTGATTGGGACATATGATGGCAGATGTATTTTCTATGATACAGAGGTAAATGATTGTTTTTTGTAAATTATATAATTGTATACTTAGTAAACACTTCCATGGTTTTGGACAAGTTGTTTATCCCCTCTGGGCTTTAACTGTATTTTCTCTAAATAGAGACAAATAATACCATGTCTGTCTTAAGAGTTGGAACAGATGACTTTTGAGATGTCTTCTAATTCTAATTTTAAAAAAAATTTTTTGAGATGGAGTCTCACTCTGTTGCCCAGGATGGAGTGCAATGGAGCGATCTCGGCTCACTACAACTCCACCTCCTGGATTCAAGTGATTCTTGTGCCTCAGCCTCCTGAGTAGCTGGGACTATAGGCACGTGCCACCACACTCAGCTAATTTTTGTATTTTTTGGTAGAGATGGGATTTCACCATGTTGGCCAGGCTGGTCTCGAACTCCTGACTTCAAGTGATTAACCTGCCTCAGCCTACCAAAGTGCTGGGATTACAGGCGTGAGCCACCACGCCCAAGCAAAAAGAATTTTTTTATAGAGACAAAGTCTCATTCTGTCACCCAAGTTAGAGCGTAGTGGTGCAATTATTGCTCACTACGGCCTCGAACTCTTGAGATCAAGCAGTCCTCCTGCCTCAGCCTCCTGAGTAGCTAGAGTTACAGATACGAGCCACCACACATGCTCCTAATTCTAATATCTTAAATGTATGATTTATTTTTAGCATTTGAAATACCATACACAAATACATGTCCGATCTACTAGAGGGCGCAACAAGGTTGGAAGAAAAATTACTGGCATTGAGCCTTTACCTGGAGAAAATAAGGTACTACAGTATTCAAAACCATCTCTCTCCATACTATATGTAGATTCTTGAAAGTTCTTAATATCTTGGCAAAAAAATGTATTCTCTTTCTTGTGGAATACCGCTTTTCTTCTAGTTTTGAGGTGTACGTGTGTAACACCCTTTTTGGGTTGTAGCTTAGCTTGTACTAAAAGATGATATTTTTAACTTTTCATTTGATCTACTTTTAGATACTGGTAACCTCAAATGACTCCAGAATCAGACTATATGATTTGAGAGATTTGTCACTATCCATGAAGTATAAGGGTTACGTCAATAGCAGCAGCCAGATCAAAGCAAGTTTCAGGTAAATTGGCAATGAGATGTTCCCAAAAGAGATCAGGACATTTCTCCCCTAATTCCATTTTTCCATTGGTCTATGCCTTATGTTTAATGGGGTTCTTTTCACTTTTGCAAGTAGTAGTTTATCATCATGCAATACTTACCTTGTCCACCTATATAGTATATAGAATTCGAATTGACCCTGTTCTGCAAATGAACAAACCAAGACTCAGAAAATTAAGTGATTGGCCTGAAGTCATAGTTGTAGAGCCAAGATTAGAAGACTGTCATCTCTAGAGTTTTTGCTTTTGTACCTTTGTTTACGCTTTTAAGAGGGGGCTTACATCTCATCTCGCCACTCCCCTCCCCGCCCCATTGTCTTGAACCTTTTAGGAAAGGAAGGAACCTTTTAGGACTCTAAGAAAGCATTTTAACACCCCACAGCACAGTGTCTTGTATTCAAAACTTTACATGTCATTATTATTTAAATTTCTAATTTGGGTTCTGGACACTCTCCTGAAATAGGGTTAGCTACCTTTTCTTCTTTCTAGCCCTCTTCTTTTGCCCTTTTCTTACCAGTTCTTTTTTTCTTGAATTATACAGTAATTAATTCAATTGGTAAAGTATTCTGCTTCTGTCTTTCACACCTTAAATCATCATTCCTCCCAACGTGGATTAACTAACATCACAGTTACTTAGAGCTTTGATGCAAATACAAGTGCCAGGCCACTACATCCCATGTACACATTTAGAACATCTAGAATGAGACCATGAGTCTACATATTCAACAGGCTCCTTCAGGCGTTATTTTAGGTATCACAAAGTAGGAAGCACTGATAAAGGAAACCTTTAAACATATATACACACACATTTTATTTGCTTTTCCTTTCTCCCCCAAATTCAGCCATGATTTTACTTACCTCGTTAGTGGTTCAGAAGATAAGTATGTTTATATCTGGAGTACTTACCATGACCTAAGCAAGTTTACTTCAGTCAGGAGAGATCGTAATGACTTCTGGGAAGGTATTAAAGGTAAGTACATACTTGGCTTTTGTGTGTCTTATAAGAGAATCAAATTAAAGTGGATATGTACTAGAAGTAAATTCATGACCGGGCACAGTGGCTCATGCCTGTAATCCCAGCACTTTGGGAGGCCAAGACGGGCGTATCGCAAGGTCAGGAGATCGAGACCATCCTGGCTAACACAGTGAAACTCTGTCTCTACTAAAAATACAAAAAAAATTAGCCGGGCGTGGTAGTGCACGTCTGTAGTCCCAGCTACTCAGGAGGCTGAGGCAGGAGAATCGCTGGAACCCGGGAGGCGGAGGTTGCAGTGAGCCGAGATGGCACCACTGCACTCCAGCCTGGGCAATAGAGTGAGATTCCGTCTAAAAAAAAAGACAAAAAAAAAGAAGTAAATTCATTTAGGCATTATTTTAGAGAGGCAGTTTGACAATGATAAAGTGCCTTGCATTTGGCTTTGCTTGTTTTATCTATACTAAGGAAGAACTTTGGTCTAAAATTTGAGAAGTCAGGGAATTTCAGAACTTATATGTGATTTTTTTTAGAAAAGTTTTTGGGTTTTAAATCACTCTTAGTTACTTCTATGTTAGTTTTTAAGGATATTTGGCATATAACATACAGTATCGTGTTTGTCTTGGTATCCAATTTGTCAGTTATCCTGAAGTAAATTTTTTCCGCAGCCCACAATGCAGTTGTTACATCAGCCATCTTTGCACCAAACCCAAGTTTGATGTTATCTTTGGATGTGCAATCTGAAAAATCAGAAGGGAATGAGAAAAGTGAAGATGCTGAAGTTTTGGATGCCACACCTTCTGGTAAATCTTTACTTGTCCTATATTTTTTTCTAGTCAGCACTTAGTAGCCTCATTTATCTCATATGAGTATAATGAGGTTTTCACTAGTATAAAGAATATTTCTTTTTTCTTTTTTCTTAAGACAGGGTCTTGCTCTGTCACCCAGGCTGGAGTGCAGTGACGCAGTCACAGCTCACTGCAGCCTCAACCACCCTGGACTCAGGTGATCCTTCCATGTCAGCCTCCCGAGTAGCTGGGACTACGGGCCTACGCCACCATGCCCAGCTAATTTTTGTATTTTTTGTAGAGATGGGGTTTCACCATGTTGCCCAGGCTCGTCTCAAACTTCTGGGCTCAAGCAATCCACCCACCTCAGCCTCCCAAAGTGCTGGGATTACAGGCGTGAGCCACCAAAGAATATTTCTTGTTTGCAACTTAATGGTTGTCAGATATCCATTCCTGAACTTTTCAGTAATATATTTCCTCAAAGTTTTACCTGTTTTAAATTCGCCTGAGAATTAAAAATGAGAAATTTGGGCCTGGTGCAGTGGCTCACACCTGTAATCCCGGCACTTTGGGAGGCCAAGGCAGATGGATCACGAGGTCAGGAGAACAAGACCATCCTGGCTAACACGGTGAAACCCCGTCTCTACTGAAAATATGAAAAATTAGCCGGGCGTGGGGCGGGCGCCTGTAATCCTAGCTACTCGGGATGCTGAGGCAGGAGAATGGCGTGAACCTGGGAGGCGGAGCTTGCAGTGAGCCGAGATCGCGCCACTGCACTCCAGCCTGGGCGACAGAGCAAGGCTCCGTCTCAAAAAAAAAAAAAAAGAGAAATTTGGATGTTCATAACTATGGGTAACCATTCTCTTTAGAGAAGTGCAAACAATATATGCAAATGTAAAACTTCTTTATTACCTGTCTCTTCTACTAGTCCGTAATCTCTGGAAGACAGAGACTTTTCATGTCTTATTTATTGCTGTATTGCCAGTGTCTCACACAGTGCTTGCCTACACATAGTAGGTGCTTAATGAACATGTGCTGACTAAATGAATTAAACCCAAATGAAGCAGGGCTAATTTTTCTACTTGCCACAAGTTAACAGCTTCTTGAGATAGGTGGCTATTTACAAGTTTGTAATTTATTGCCATTTGTAGCGTATATGCTTTGAGAATGAGTATTAATTCCAATTATATACAGTGCTCATATTAGGAAGGGAGAAGAAACTGTCAACAAGTAATACTGAGTGCCAATCAGTTATATAAAAATCTGGGCCGGGCACGGTGGCTCACGCTTGTAATCCCAGCACTTTGGGAGACCGAGGCAGGCGGATTATGAGGTTGAGAGTTCGAGACTATCCTAGTCAACATGGTGAAACCCCGTCTCTACTAAAAAACTGCAAAAATTAGCTGGGCGTGGTGGTGCATGCCTGTAGTCCCAGCTACTCAGGAGGCTGAGGCTGGAGAATCGCTTGAACCAGGGAGGCAGAGGTTGCAGTGAGCCGAGATCGCGCCACTGCACTCCAGCCTGGTGACAGAGCAAGATTCCATCTCAAAAAAAAAAAAAAAAAGACCAAGGTGAGCAGATTGCTTGAGGTCAGGAGTTCAAGACTAGCCTGGCCAACATGTTGAAACCCGTCTCTACTAAAAATACAAAGAGTAGCCAGGTATGGTTGCGCACCTCTGTAATCCCAGGAGGCTGAGGCAGGAGAAGTGCTTAAACTCGGGAAGGTGGAGTTTTCAGTGGGCTGAGATTGTGCCACTGTACTCCAGTCTGGGTGACACAGCAAGACTCTTGTCTAAAAAATATATATATATATATGGCAGGTGTTGTGGTGTGTACCTGTAATCCTGGGTACTTGGGAGGCTGAGGCAGGAGTTCTTGAACCCGGGCAATATAGAAGACCAGCCCGGGCAACATAGAAGGACACCCAACTCAAAAAATATGTATATAATTTTTTTTAATTTTTAAATCGATTGCATAATAGTTTATTGATTGTATTGTCTCATGCTACAGATTACAAACAGGTCATAAAGCCACAGGAATAGATACAGTGTACAAAGAGTGCTTCTAAAGTATTTGAATGCTAAAAAGTTATCAAGTACTTTAATCTCAAGTAATTTTTTGTAGTATTATTTGGACTATCTACTCCACTCACGACACTATTCCTTCTGTCTGTGAAGAAAAATTTTGATAACAAAGATGAACTTCAGTCTAGCATTTCTTTCAGTACAAGATACAAAAATAAACCAAGTTAGAATGATTAACCTTTACTAAATGCCTGTTTAACTGCTTTCTGTTTTCTTTTTCTTTCCTTCTCAGAATCACATCCAGCTTCTGTCTTCTAACTTAAGTCATTTACGTTTTTTCTTTTTTTTTAACTTATGAATGAATGACGTGGTGTCGCTCTGTTGCCCTGGCTAGAGTGCAGTGGTACAATCATAGCTCACTGCAACTTGAACTCCTGTGCTCAAGCAATCTTCCTGCCTTAGTGTCCCCAGTAGCTAGGACTACACGTACTACCATGCCTGGCTAATTTTTTTTTTGGTTTTTTTTTTTGTTTTTTTTTTTTTGCTTTTTGATAGAGATGAGTTCTCATTATGTTGCCCAGGCTGGTCTCAAACTTCCAGCCTCAAAAAGGTTAGTCCTACTTTGGCCAAAGTGCTTGGATTACAGGCATGAGACATCACACCTGGCCTTTTTTTTTTTATTCTTTTCTTTTTTCCCAGTGCTACCTTTTTATATTCTATATACTTCCCCTGCATATTCCACAGGAAATTCTAGCTTTTAAAACAATTTGAGGAAAAGTAAAAAGTACGGGTTTTCTTTAACTTCTCAAAAATATACCACATTAACAAGGTTCAGTTAACTAACTGGGTCCTTTTTTAAGAGGCACAAATTTTAGTGGATTGTACTCAGATTTGTGTTTGTCATTTTGTACCCATGTAGGTGTAGTCTAAGAATAAGCTCTCTTAAACCCAAAATGTGGGATCACAAAATATATTCAATTGCCCTCTCTCTCTGTTCCTGACGTATTTGGCAATTCGAGCCTCAATTTTCTTTATGTGTAAAATAATGATGATAACCTAGTTTATAGGGTTTCAGTAAGAATTAGATATGACATGTATAGGCTGGGCATGGTGGCTCAGGCCAAGGCAGGAGGATCACCTGAGACCAGGAGTTTGAGACCAGCCTGGACAACATAGCAAGACCCTGTCTTCACAAAAAAATTAAATAATTAGCCGGGCACAGTGGCGCATGCCTGTAGGGAGGCTGAGGTGGAAGGATCCTTTGAACCCAGGAGTATGAGGTTACAAGTAAGCTGTGATGGTGCCACTGCATTCCAGCCTGTGCAACAGAGTGAGACTCTATCTAAAATATATATATATTTGTATATATATATATATATGTGTATATATATATGTGTATATATATATATGTGTGTATATATATGTGTGTGTGTGTGTATATATATATATATATATATATATATATATATATATATACTTGTACGTGTAAAAGTGCCTAGCAAAATGCCTGGCATATAGTAGGCATTATTGTTATCATTTTCATTATTATTGTGTCTTACAAAGCATTTTATATGTATGGTGAATTATTTTCTTCTCTATCCTTTCTCATATTCCTAAGTCCTTTGCTGCTGCTACTACTGTACAGCACTGCTATGAGATATGCCAAAAGGGTGGTAAAGGAATGTTCAAAGGCTTAGGATATGTTTTTAGCACATCTAAGTGAAACCATTTTGTGTGACTCATCCTGTCCACAACTTTCCAATTAAAGTTTGGATTATTTCTTCTTTTTTAAATCTCAAATTAAAATCTCAATTCTCACCTATGTATAATAAGTTAGTTAACACTGAATATTTTTATTAAATGCTTTTATGCAACTGGCAAATGTAAGAGGTAAGCATTTATGCCATTCAGCATAGTTACATAGCTTTTCAGTAAGGACCATATGGCAAAAGGTGCTGTCAGCATTCACACAGCAAACATGTGTACTTCATTTCATGGCAGTTTCAGTATGTCTGCTATACAATAAACCTTACTGGCAACCTCGCTAGACACCCCTGTTAGCAACAGACTTGCCCAGCTGATCCCATTCTGCCAGCACTCCAGTCCTGGGGCTGAATGACACACTAGCTTCTTGCCATGCAATGAAGCATTAGATAACTTAGATGCCTAGGCTGCCTAGGAATAAGTCCAAGCATCCAGGCCCCAAGAGACTGTAATATCCTCAAGCCAGGGAAAGACCAGCTAGGACAAGGTAAGTGAAAGTGAGCCTCAGAGCAGAGGAGAGATTCAGCAGAATGAAAGAATTACAGGAGCCACCCAGAAAAGGAGACTGAAAAGGTGGGGAGATGATCTTCTCCCCTGAAGGTGGAGGGTCATGGGCATGGGATAATTGTGGCAGCAGGCTTCATATTCCTTTAAAAATCAACTTAAAACTTTTTTTTTTACTTTTAAGGTATTACGAAGACAGATAACACAGAAGTTCTTCTCTCTGCTGACTTCACTGGAGCAATCAAAGTGTTTGTTAATAAAAGAAAAAATGTATCTTAATTTGAAATGGCATTTAAAATAAACATATCAGTAAGTTTCTATATGTATCAGAACTGAAAAAATATAGTGTTCCAGGCTAACATACTTTTTAAATTTTTATTGAAAGTTGTTCAAATATAATATATTTTTTGAGAGGCAGTGTTAATGATCTAGGAAACCCTGGGCCGATAGAGTAGAAAGGAATATGGCTAGAATAACATTGCCAAACATTAGGCTTTATGTTTTGTTATGTTTGTGTTTTCGTTGTATAATTATGAACATGCACAAGTTTCTGCATGAAAAGATATTAATATATTAATCACATGTATGTGCCTTTTGGTTACATGCATTAAATCTAACAGAGTTAAATTATTTCAGTGGCTCTTTTGGCCTCTTACTAGGGGGGATAGTCTTGTTTCTAGCTTAAACAATTTTTTTTTGCACAAAATTTCATTTTTAATAAAAGTGGTATCTTTTGACTGAGTTATTGTTTTGAAAATGTTATATAGGTTTCCAATAGGTCAACAACCATATGTAAATGGTTTTTATAAATTTCTCAATTTGGGGACAAGATTTTTTTGTGGTCTAAATTGTGGGCTTAAGATTCTTTTCTTTATATGTGTACATATAATTTTTTTTTTCTTTGCCACACTGGAGCACAATGTTTCTATGTAAAGAATTATTTTCATTCTTTATCCATGAGCACCAGGCTTTGCTCACTTAAAAAAAATTAAGCCACATTAAGGAGTGAGTCTTCTTTTTTACAATAATGTAAAAATGAAACTGTTTACATTTTTTTAAAGCATTGTAGTTTTTAAAAATTAAGCTGTTTTGTTTTGTGTTGTTGAATTTGAAAGCCTTTGTAAATATCAATATAATGTACCAATGAAATAACATCTGGGGCAATGAAACCCTGATCATGTTGTTGATGGTTAGCATATGTTTCTGAAAATTAAATATGTATTATTAAAAGTTGGTCTCCAACACTTGTTTAAACATGGCTTTATTTTTAATTGACTTCAGTAAATCAAGGAATGCAAGAAAAATAAACTCTTGTTTTAATCATTTAAATTTTAGCAACAGAAGACCAGATTTTAGATCCCTAAATTATAATGCATTAGTTACATGCCTTAAAATTTTTTAAATTCTAGCTTTAAATTGAACACTGCTAAGAATTCATCTATATGCTTATATGTTCTTTACTGCATTTGTTTTCAGCACGTAAGTGAGAAGTTGGGGAGCCACAGACATATCCTTGTTGATTAGCATGCTCCTAGAGTGTTCTAGGCTTTCTAGTAAATTACATATTGTTTGTTGCTTTTTTCTTGCCAGTCCTGTGCTTTCTCCCTCTCCCCTTCCCCCTCCCCTCTCCTCATCTCTCTTTGGTTACTTTGGCTTCCTCACTCTCCTGTACTCTCCCTGTCTGAATTGTTATGCCATTCACTTTCTAAAAACCAGGCACAGTTTCTTTAATCTCAAGGTCTGGGTGGCATTGTGATTGATCCCGTGTTTCTTTTTTAAACTTGATGTCTTCAGCTCTTTGAGGCAGCTTGGCTTTCACTGACTTCTGCCTGAGAACTTGTAGTCGGCTGTGGTGTTGATTGTTTTAACTGCAGATAATCAGGGTATTATTATATGACTATCTCCTGATAGGTTTTATATGGTTACTTGACCAAAAAGACAAAACGAGTTGGGATGCAAGCTTAAAAGCATAATACTGGCCGGGCATGGTGGCTCATGCCTATAATCCCAGCATTTTGGGAGGCCGAGACAGGTAGATCACCTGAGGTCAGGAGTTCAAGATCAGCCTGGCCAACATGGTGAAACCCCGTCTCTACTAAGAATACAAAAAATTAGCTGGGCGTGGTGGCGGGCACCTGTAATCCCAGCTACTCGGGAGGCTGAGGCAGGATAATCGCTTGGACCCAGGAGGCAGAGGTTGCGGTGAGCCAAGATCGCACCATTGCACTCCAGCCTGGGCAGCAAGAGCAAAACTCTGTCTCAAAAAAAAAAAAAAAGCATAATACTGACACTTGTTATTGCTATATGCATACACTGAATTTAAAATAAGGTAGCATCAAAATATATACCAAAAAATTGAACACTATTTCTCTTTAAAATGAGTATTAGATATTCTCTATAACGAGTGATATGGTATTATAAAAAAAAAAAGATCACAGGTTTTAGAGTCAGGTAAACTTGGATTTGCTTCCTTCCCGTTAGCACATTGCTTGGGCAAGTTATTTATCCTACATTACTACTACTTCCTTATCTGTAATATGGGAATACCTAACTTAAATTGCAAAGATTTGCTAAGAAATCATGTATGTGTAAAGCTTGGTGCCTAACCAGTAGGTATACTCAACAGATGTACATTTCTTACTGCCTCTCGCAAATCCCTGAGTACTCTCCCAGACCAAAAATAAAAGACGATATATGGAAACACTTTCTTTTTGAGATGGAGTTTTGCTCTTGTTGCCCAGGCTGGGGTGTAATGGCGCAATCTCGGCTCACCACAACCTCCGCCTCCCGGGTTCAAGCGATTCTCCTGCCTCAGCCTCCCGAGTAGCTGTGATTACAGGTATGCGCCACCACGCCCAGCTAATTTTGTATTTTTAGTAGAGATGGGGTTTCTCCATGTTGGTCAGGCTAGTCTCGAACTCCCAACCTCAGGTGATCCACCCGCCTCGCCTCCCAAAGTGCTGGGATTACAGGCACGAGCCACAGCACCCAGCCAGAAACACTTTCTAGACATAGGGATTTCATGGACACACAGCATTTTAGGGATTGACATAGGGCACAGACATTTTTTAACACTTTTTTAACAGACACCATCTACTATCCCCACTTCATAAAAGATAAAACATTTTAATACTAAAAACATAGGCCAAGCACTATCATATAATCTTAGAGCAACCAATAGTCTATTAAAATGAATACACTTGACTTTTGAAACAAGTAATTATATTCCCTTACTTTTCTTACGATACCATGTTATATTTTTCAATTAAGGAACCAGTATTGGTATAATTAACTAAACTCCACGCTTTATTCAGATTTCGCTAGTTTTTACCCATATTTGGTCATCATGTGTCCTTAGACCCCTCTTAGCCATGACAGTTTCTCAGACTTTCCATGCTTTTGATGACCCTGATAGTTTTGAGGAGTACTGGTCAAGTATTTTGTTGAATGTACCTCACATTGGATTTGTCTAATGTTTTTCTCATGATTCAGCTGGGGTTGTGGACTTTAAGGAAGTGAATTGCTCTTTTCATTACATCAACTCGAGGGTACGTTCTTATCACCTGGCTGAGGTAGTGTCCATCATATGGGCACAATTTAAGCAATCCATCAAACATTCAGGTTGTACCTGTTTTTTATCACTGTGAATAACAATAGGAGATAGAGAAATATATATCTTGTCAGAATTTCCAATTATTGATCGAAGGTGGTAGGTCCTTAAAATGAAAGTACAAAGCATGAACTCTTAACAGTAAGCACCAGCCTGGGCAACATGGTGAGACTCCGTCTCTACAAAAAAAAAAAAAAAAAAAAAAAAAATCCAGACGTGGTGATGCATGCCTGTGGTCCCAGCGAATTGGGAGACAGAAGCAGGAGAATGGCTTGAGCCCAGGGGGTCAAGGCTGCAGTGAGCCATGTTCACGCCACTGTGCTCCATGTGCTCCAGCCTGAGCAACAGAGTGAGACCCTGTCTCAAAAAAAAAAAAAAAAAACGAATAAGCAATGTATGAATTACAAGAAGTTCCTGCATAGAATTGGGAACCCCAATTTGTAGTCCTGGTTGTGGTGGCCTTGTGACTTCAGGAAAGATAAGTAGTTCTCTGCAAGTCTATTAAAATGAAGTCTTTGGACAAAGATTTCTAACTCTGATGGTCCATGTGGTCCATGTGCTTGCCAGCAGTCCTTCAGAAATAGTGCAGCTGAGGATTTCCTCACTTTCTCATTCATTTATTCAAATTCCTGCTGACATTATAACTTGTAATCATCTGTGGCATCAGAATGGCACAATCAGTGACTGAGTTCTACTCCTAGAATATCTAATTACAAGATCGGTATATTGAGAAGCATTTTCCCTGATTTTTTTTTCTCAAAATATGTTCATCAACTGGATCAGTATACACTGTCTCCTCTAGGTGGTACCCAACATTTAAAATATTGCAGTGTATACTATTTGGATAAGAAGACCAAAAGCATAATTTAAAATTGCTAGGAGAAATGCCTTAGATTTTCACCATCCCTACTTGGAGGGGGGAGGAACATTGCAACAGACGTCAGTGCTTTGCTTCTCTTAGGACCAGAACCAAATAGAAAGGGGACCAAGAAGCAAGAAAGAATTGCGCTATTCTATTGAACCTCTGAGCAGATTGCAAATATTAAGTTTTTAGCAAACCATGAAACTAACCTAAGTTGTTTACAAAACAAAGTGAAGCAGTGCAAACTAGAACTGAATCTGTTTTCTAAGCCTAGAACATTAGTAAAAACTCAACTATTGGCTGGGCACAGTGGCTTACACCTGTAATCCCAGCACTTTGGGAGGCCGAGGCAGGTGGATCACCTGAGGTCATGAGTTCGAGACCAGCCTGGCCAACATTGGTGAAACCCGGTCTCTACTAAAAATACAAAAATAAACTGGGCATGGTGGCACGCACCTGTAATCCCAGCTTCTCAGGAGGCTGAGGCAGGAGAATTGCTTGAACCCAGGAGGCCTCTGGAGGTTGCAGTGGGCCGAGATGGTGCCACTGCACTCCAGCCTGGGCGACAGAGTGAGACTCTGTCTCGGGGGGGAAAAAACTCAACTATTTTAAGTATGGCCAAAGTGAACTTAAATTGAACCTACCCTTGTTAGAGTCCTTAATTAGGACAGTCTTCTCTAGAGTGAGTTTTGCATGAGGCAAAAAAGAAAGGCACACTTGGTCATCATAATGAAGCTCTGTGTGTGGCAAGAGCAGGAGTGATGAAGTGGTATGGCGGCGAGAGGTACAACTGGAGAAGCAGCAGCAGCTGGGATGGACACAGGTGGCAATGGGAGTGGACGGTGGTGGGAAGCCTCAAAATCCACAGGAGATCAAGTTGAAGCAGATACAGAAGAGAATCATTCCACTTTATTGATTATTATGGATTGATTTCACCCATAGAATATGTATGAAAGTCAATCACAGGTCCCTGTAAGTAATGTTCAACAAATATTTGATCTGAATTGAGTCTGTTGCAGTGCATACAACAATATGAAAAAGAGTAATTGAAGAGACGTTGGAAACTGACTTCCTTGGGTCAGTTTTTGCCTTAACATGATCATTCACTAATCAGTGGAATAAACCGTTAGATAAACCATTAAGTCAGCCAAGCTTCCATGCACCTTCATTAGGGAACGGAGTTATTTTATGCTTATAAGCAAATTCTATGAAAGCTTTCACTCTTGTGCACTAATGTCAAGAGCAGGATATTTTGTTTTTCCTTTTTCCAAGTCATCTCCTTTCAGCCCCATGGGGACTTCTAAAATTGTGGTCCGCTATGCCTTCCTCAGAAGCACCTGGGAATTAGTTTAACGTGCACTGAATCACGGTCTGTTGGAGAAGGGATGCAGGAATCTGTTTTCAACAACTTTAAGAATCCCTGAGCTAGGAATAGAAGTTTAAGCAGCTAACTCATTCAGGTAAAGGCCAAGAGACAGACAAGTAGGGTCACAAATTGCCCAAGGCCTACAGCCAGTGGTGTACTAGTAAATGTTTCACAGTCCACTCTCCAAAAAAAACCAAAAATAAATTTGTAATATTTGCTAATTTCCATGGTGTAAATACTCCCACGGTGGCCAATTTTAAGCTAACAATGTGACATCACCTAACACAGTGCACTGTAGCACTGTTACATAGTATTTGTACCAGAAAGATAGAATAAATAATCTCAAGATCATAAATGGTAGTACAGCATAGTAAAATCAGGAAGTGATGAGTTTTTAGTAATTATTACCTGTATCTTTATTATAACTTCATTGTAATATTGATTTAAATTATGGCTGTGTTTAACAAATGGCTTGCAAATTTTAATGATCACCTCTCACCATTACCTGAAAACATTCTTGAAAAAGACACACATCCCTCCTTTGGCCTGTGGACTAATCAGAGCACATGAGCAATCTCAGAGAACCTGCCATGGATCAAGTGAGGAAGGAGAAGTGTTAGGGGAGGCATTGTTTACGGATGGATTTGGCCAGTAATCAACAATCAGGAAGAGCTATTATTGTGTTCATTCCCCTGGGGCCTATGTGGCCACACAGAACCAAGTAGGCAGCTTAGCCTCCTCATTCAGAGGCTTGCCCTAGAGCCTGAGCTAAGAAAAAAGACCACGGGCTTTTGGGCTTATATGCACTGCAGCCCACAGGCAAACTGCCTTCTGCATCTTATACATACTCTAGCCCAGGATTTCTTCAGCACAGACGACCTGCATGAAGTGCTTAAAATGTAATGTCGTGGCCAGGCGTGGTGGCTCACGCCTATAATCCCAGCACTTTGGGAGGCTGAGGCAGGCGGACCATGAGGTCAGGAGATCAAGACCATCCTGGCTAACAAGGTGAAACCCCGTCTTTATGGCCAGGCGCAGTGGCTCACGCCTGTAATCCCAGCACTTTGGGAGGCCGAGGCGGGTGGATCATGAGGTCAGGAGATCGAGACCATCCTGGCTAACACGGTGAAACCCCGTCTCTACTAAAAATACTAAAAATTAGCCAGGCGTGGTGGCGGGCACCTGTAGTCGCAGCTACTTGGGAGGCTGAGGCAGGAGAATGGCGTGAACCTGGGAGGCAGACTTTGCAGTGAACCGAGATTGCACCACTGCACTCCAGCCTGGGTGACAGAGCAAGACTACATCTCAAAAAAAAAAAAAAAAAAAAGCAATCGGAATCTCTGGGAGCCTGGTCTGGAATTTGCATATTTAGAAACACACCAAGCAAGTCTGATAAGCACTAAAATTCAAGAACTCCTGGGTTGAAGCAGCTGTAGTTAAGTATACATACCCCTGAGGGTACTTGAAGATTTTCCAAGGCATATGTAGGCACAGATAGTTTTAAAGGAATCAATTTCCAGATCATTCACTTTCGTATGTACTCAGATTCCCAAAATCCATCTGCCTGAGGAAGTGGCAACCTGCAGAATCTTCTTTCCCACCTCCCCTTTCATGATTGCCAGTCTCTACCTTCAAAAAAGAAAACCATAATTCTCACCCATCCCAAAAGTTAGTATGGAGCATGGCCACAGGGTGTGAAAACCTCCAGAGATATAAATAGAAGGACAATCCAACATATTGGTGTTGGTGCTGAGAAAATTAGTGATACACTGATAATGGGGTAGCATATCTTTTTGCCAGTCCAGTGGTTTCTAATTCATTGCTTTCAGTAACATCGAAGGAGGACCTAATTGCCAGCTAATCATTAAAAATAACTTTGACCATAGAATACTTTTTTATATGTAACTTGGAAAGGGTTCAAAGAAATGGGTGGCATTGCTATAAAAAAATTCCATTCTCATCTATTTAAATTTGTGAATGAGGTTCTTCAATGCTTATATCTATAAAAGAAAAGAAAAATAGGAACAAAGTTGATGTTGAACCCTGTCTCCCAGCAGTAAGAGTAATCCACAGAAACATGAACTAAAAATGGCCCCATACACTTTAGAGCTGTGTTTCCAATAAAAATGTACTTCTCATGCTTAATAATTATTGATTAAAATTGTTGTAGCCAGGTGCGGTGGCTCATGCCTGTAATCCCAGCACTTTGGGAGGCCGAGGCAGGTGGATCACTTGAGGTCAGCAGTTCGAGACTAGCCTGGCCAACATGGTGAAACCCTGTCTCTACTAAGAAAACAAAAATTAGTCAGGCGTGGTGATATGCGCCTGTAATCCCAGCTGCTCGGGAGGCTAAAGCAGGAGAATCGCTTGAACCTGTGAGGCAGAGGTTGCGGTGAGCCGAGATCGCGCCCCTGCACTCCAGCCTGGGCGACAGAGCAAGACTCCGTCTCCAAAAAAAAAAAAAAAAGTTACATTTATGTTGATTGGCTAGTAATATAAATTGTAAATAAATAATTTGTAAAGCTATTTTAATTCAGAAGGAAAGTGTTAACATTTTAGAGCATTGTGGTGACAGAAAATTAAAAATCATTTCAAGTTTAACGTGTATCTGATTATTTGCTGCAAGGAAGTATGACAGGATGATCTATATAAATACTTTCAGAATACAAAAGATATCATTAGGATAAAAATCTGTGGAGGAAGAGGAATGGATTTATACGTTCAAAAAGAAAAGGGAATGATGTATAGCCTTCAACTGTTAAGGAGCTTGTCTTTATGTTTTTTAGAGGAATGATACTGTCAAATTGATATGGTACGAGCCCTATGGTATGATAAATATATCTTAATAAAGTTGTTGCTTTTAAAAAGAAAACTGCTAGTGCAGTAAGATTCCAAAAGTAATGTAAGATTTCTTCTAAAATATTTACAAAATGCCAGAATTGCATTCTCTTCAGTATTTTAATTTATGATGTAAAAGTTTAAATGTCAATTTTAAAACGTGTCAGGAATTATGTATAACAAACATTGAAGACCACTGGGGTAGAACATGAAGGATGAGGAGGACTGGCCTAAGGTAAGCTGGGTCTGGGTCCTTTTGAGCTTTCACACATTGTTCTCTTTTTTCCCTTTTTTTTTTTTTTTTTTTTTTTTGAGAAGGAGTCTCGTTCAGTCACCTAGGCTGGAGTGCAGTGGCACAATCTCGGCTCACTGCAACCTCCACCTCCCGGGTTCAAGTGATTATCCTGCCTCAGCCTCCCTAGTAGCTGGGATTACAGACTCCCGCCACAACACCCAGCTAATTTTTGTATTTTTAGTAGAGACAGGGTTTCACCATGTTGGCCAGGCTGGTTTCGAACTCCTGATCTCAGGCGATCTGCCCGCCTTGGCCTCCCAAAGTGCAGGGATTATTACAGGCGTGACCCACTGCGCTCAGCCTTCATGCATTGTTCTGAGAGCAATGGGCTGCTCTCAATGTGAAGAGTGGGGTGGGCAGAGTGTGTCAAGAATGGGTGAGACCAGAGGCTGAGCAAGCAGCTAGGAAAATGTGGCAGTAATCCAGGCAAGAAATGATAGTGGCTTGGACCAGAGTGGTAGCAGTTGGAGGACAATTCCTTCCCAGGATTAGTTTGAGGATAAAACCTTGAGCATGAAAAGGACTGAGTGGGGCACAACTGGAAACTGCTAGTGCTGTTATTAAATACAAACCTCATAAAGCAATGTGACAGCTTATATTGCTAAACCAAACTGCAAATCAACAAGAAAAGATAGCTGTCGGATATACTAACAACAATGCAGTACATCATTTGGAAGGTCATCATTATTCATTAAAAAGGTACCAAAATCCTCCCAGCTCCATCGGCAGGTAAAAAGACATTTCAGGTCTTTTATTTAAACTGGTGTACACTACTTAGGATAGTTACTTCTGAATTTACACCTAGAGGGTCTGTGTATTGTAGATCTTAAGCTGGGGCTCCCCAGCCGCTGGGCCATGGACTGGTAATGTCCGTGGCCCATTAGGAACCGGACTGCACAGCAGGAGGTGAGCAGCAGGCTGGTGAGCATTTTACCGCCTGAGTGCCACCTCCTGTCAGATCAACAGTGGCATTAGGTTCTCATAGGGGCATGAACCCTATTGTGAACTGCGCATTATGAGAGGGACCTAGGTTGCACGCTCCTTGTGAGAATCTAATGCCTGATGATCTGAGGTGGAACAGTTTCATCCCAAAATCATTCCCCACCCCACCCCACCCTACCATCCATGGAAAAATTGTCTTCCATGAAACTGGTGCCTGGTGCCAAAAAGGTTGGGGACCACTGCATTAAGCAATTATCTCTTATAACCTTGTCCCACGTTCAGAACTGCATAAAAATTCATTTGAAGTCACAGAACCATCATTTGGATCGAGTCCATCCCCCTCAACTTCCATTTCTTTGGATGACAGTTTTTTGTTGATCACTTTTTCTTTCAACAATTTTGAAAATAATTGGGAGATGGATGTGTATGGTATTTTGAAATAACTACTAATTGTCCATCCCCATTCCCGAAAGTGAAGTTCTGAAAAATATATATATATTATATATGTAAATATGTTTACATATAAAATATATATAAGGTGACAAAATATTACAAAAATTAAGTCAATTCTTATGAATTAAAATGGGCTTTTTAATAGAAAAGTTTTTAAAAATTTCTTGAAAATGATGCTGCACATCAGGGAGTAGAGTGTGTTCTGTCTCTGCCATTAGCTTTATGACTTTGGGCAAATTAGCTTCCTTCTCCCTGGGCCTCAGTTTACCCATCTGCAAAATAAGGGATTGGACACAAAGATATTTCAGTCCCTCCAGCTCTAACTGTGGTGATCTCACCACCTAATTTACCTATAGCTGTTTCCTTTTCCCTCTAGGCTTGCCGTTTGTAGGCCATTGTGTAATTTCATTTCACCTCCACTAGAGGGTGGCCAGGGAAAGGAGATGAGGCTCAAACCAGCTATTTGTATTCTTTGCCGGCAAAAAAACAAAAAATAATGTTGGCAGAAGAAATTGATATTACATGGACAAGAATGAAACTGGGATTTCAGTTGGTTTTGTTTGTCTTAGCTGTTATGCTCCTATGTTATACAAAGGAATTATGACAGAGGTGTTTTACATAATTTTCTTTTTAATTAATATAAGGAAATCAAGCACAGTTGACCATCCATATCCTTGGGTTCTGCATCCATGGATTAAACCAACCTCAGATCAAACATATTCTAAAATAAAATGAAATAAAAAATGACAATACAACAATAAAAAGTAATACAAATATTTAACAATAGAGTATATCTACATAGCATTTACATTGTATTGGGTATTATAAGTAATCTAGTGATGTTTTAAAGTATACAGGAAGGCTGGAAATGGTGGCTCACGCCTGTAATCCCAGCACTTTGGGAGGCCGAGGTGGGCAGATCACTTGAAGCCAGGACTTCGAGACCAGCCTGGCCAACTTGTTGAAACCCTATCTCTACTAAAAATACAAAAATTAGTCGGGCTTGGTGGTACGCGCCTGTGATCCCAGCTACTCAGAAGGCTGAGGGAGGAGAATCACTTGAACCCCGAAGGTGGAGGTTGCAGTGAGCTGAGATCATTCCACCGCACTCTAGCTTGGGTGATAGAATGAGACTGTGTCTCGGAAAAAAAAAAAAAAAAATATATATATATATATATATATATATACACACACACACACACACACACATACATATATACAGGAAGATGTACGTAGGTTATACAAATACTACACCATTTTATATACGAGACATGAGCATCCATGAATTTTGGTGCCCATGAGGGTCCTGGAAACAATCCCCTTTGGATACCGAGGGACAACTGTATATACTTGCCTCCTCCAGACTGTATGTCCCCAACTAACAAATACAATCTCTACTAAATCAATCTTCAAGCACACCCCTTTCCCATTCTTTGTACTGGAATTTCCAGTCAAGAATTCTGATCAGGAACCTTCACTGATTCCGATTTGCTTGCCACGGAAAATTCTAGCTCTCTGGCCAACTTTCTGACCAATTTTGTTTCCCATTACTTCCCAGAAAATATCCTGTACCGGAAAAACACAGCTTTTCATTAAGATCCCACAAACGTAGCCTTGGTGTTTTCAGGGCTGACCTACTGTGTCGCGATAAAGCTGCAAGCTGGAGTCAAAAGATTTTAGTGTACCAGAGCTTGTTAGAGAATGGCTGATTCCGGGGCTGGGCAAGGTAAGCACAAGGTGAGCCTGGAGCATATTTTTATGCCAGAAATTAAGGAAGTGCTCAAAATAAATGATGGTGGTATGTCACAAGGACAGGTACCACCTTGAAGGGACCGTGGGCCAAATCTGGGAAAATTGAGATTCAAAATAATTAAATACAGTAATGAATTAGGACATGTTAAAAAATTAGTAAAGATATAAGTTCATACCAATAATAGATAAATAAATCGCTAAATAAAATGAAGAAGGGAGAGAACTTTACAGTAGAATTCAATTGTGAATGTGGAAGAAGTACTAGAGGTGGAAAATCAGTATTTTGCAACCATAATAGTAAATATTGGTTCAGACAAGAGTCATCAATGGATTTAGATGAGGAGTAGACTATTTGCATGGTCCTAAAGTATTACCCCACTGGCCAGGCGCGGTGGCTCACGCCTGTAATCCCAGCACTTTGGGAGGCTGAGGCAGGTGGATCAACTGAGGTCAGGAGTTCAAGACCAGCCTGGTCAACATGGCGAAACCCCGTCACTACTAAAAAATACAAAAATTAGCCAGGCGTGGTGGCGGGTGCCTGTAGTCCCAGCTACTCAGGAGGCTGAGGCAGGAGAATCACTTGAACCGGGGAGGCGGGGGTTGCAGTGAGCCGAGATCACCCCATTGCACTCCAGCCTGGGCAACAAGAGCGAAACTCTCTCTCAAAAAAAGAAAAAGTATTACCTCACTGACTGCTTGTTAGTTGCATAGCAAAAAGAATAACTATACAGTAAAGAAATTGGACATCACCTTGACCAAGTGATCAAAATTAATATCACCAGTGGGACAGATGGATAACATGTGTCTCTGGTTTGACACCCTGAGAAAGACCCAGCAACACTTGTGTAGTATTCGAGCTGAGAATGCATCACCTGAATCTAATCATGAGGAAACACCAAAGAAACTCCAAATAAGAAATACTATTTTTTTAAAAAAGGACTATATTCTATCTCTCTCTCTTTTTTTTTTTTTTTTTGAGATGGAGTCTCACTCTGTCACCTAGGCTGAAGTGCAATGGTGCCATCTTGCAACCTCTGCCTCCTGGGTTCAAGTGATTCTCCTGCCTCAGCCTCCTGAGTAGCTGGGATTACAGGCGCCCGCCACCATGCCCAACTAATTTTTGTATTTCTGGTAGAGATGGGGCTTTGTCATGTTGACCAGGCTGATCTCAAACTCCTGACCTCAGGTGATCTGCCCACCTCGGCCTCCCAAAGTGCTGGGATTACAAGCATGAGCCACTGTGCCTGGCCTACATTCTTAAAAAACAGTGATGTTATAAAAGACAAAGCTGTCCTGGTGGAGTGCCTTATGCCTGTAATTCTAGAACTTTGGGAGGCTGAAGCGAGAGGATCACTTGAGGCCAGGAGTTCAGGAGCAGGCTGGACAACATGGCGGGATCCCTACTCTACAAAAATAATAATAACAAAATTAAAAATAAAAATCAGTTTTAAAAAAGACAAAGGCTGGGTACGATGGCTCATAGCTGTACTCCCAGCACTTTGGAAGGCCAAGGTGGGAGGATTACTTGAGCCCAGGAGTTTGAGACCACCCTGGGCAACACAGCGAGACTTCTACAAATAATTTAAAAATTAGCCAGGCATGATGGTGTGCACCTGTGGTCCCAGCTACTCACAATGTTGAGGCAGGAGGATCAGTTGAGCCTGGGAGGGCGAAACTGCAGTGAGCCATGATTGCACTGCTGCACTCCAGCCTGGGCAACAGAGCAAGACCCCATTTCAAAAAAAAAAAAGACAAAGACTGTAGAAATGTGTCCAGATTAAAGGAGATTAAAGCAACATGACAAATAACGCATACCAGATCCTAGATTGAATCTTGGGGGGAGATGATACTATAAAGGACATTATTGGATCAATCGACAAAATGGAAATATGGACAATAGATAAGAAAAAATTATAGCCATATTAAATTGAAGTTAACTGTACTGTGGTTATGTAAAATAATATTCCTAGTCTTCAAAATATACAGGCAGGACGATCGCTTGAGTTCAGGAGGTCGAAGCTGCAGTGACCCATGTTCGCACCACTGCACGCCAGCCTGGGCGACTGAAGTCTTTAGGGGTCATAAATCATGAAACTTACTCTCAAATAGATGGATACAGAGAGAGAGAGAGCATGCTCAAATGAGCCATAATGGTAGTAATAGCCGAATCTGAGCAAAGAGAAGTATATGGGGTTCTTCGTACTGTTGTTTGTTTGTTTTGTTTGTTTGTTTTTTGAGACAGAGTCTCCCTCTGTTGCCCAGGCTGGAGTGCAGTGGTGCGAACTTGGCTCACTGCAACCTCCATCTCCCGGGTTCAAGCGATTCTCCTGCCTCAGCCTCCCAAGTAGCTGGGATTACAGGCGCCCTCCACTATGCCCAGCTAATCTTGTGTATTTTTACTAGAGAAGGGGTTTCACCATGTTGGGCAGGCTGGTCTTGAACTCCTGCCCTCAGATGATTCACCCGCCTCGGCCTCCCAAAGTGCTGGGATTACAGAGGTGAGCCACCGCATCTGGCCCTCTTTTCTTTTCTTCAATTTTATTTTTTGAGACAGGATCTCACTCTATGGCCCAGGCTGAAGTGCAGTGGTGCCATCTCAGCTCACTGCAGCCTCAGCCTCCCAAGTGATGCTCCCACCTCAGCTTCCTGAGTAGCTGGGACTAAAGGCCCACACCACCACACCTGGCTAATTTTTTGTATTTTTGTAGAGACAAGATTTCACCATGTTGCCCAGGCTGATCTCAAACTTCTGGGCTCAAGCAATCTGCCTGCCTTGGCCTCCCAAAGTGCTGGGATTACAGGCATGAGCCACTGCGCCTGGCCAGGCTGGCTTCTTAGGCTCAGGTTCAGGTCTGCTCCATGTATCTCTCATTTCAGGACCCATGCCAAAAAGGAAGTAGTTACCTGTGGCATGCTTGTCTTTTAGTGGATATCAGGAATACAAGACGCCTCTTAAAGCCTCTGCTCAGAACTGATACACTATCACTTTGGCCCATTGGTCAAAATAGGACACCTGGCCAAGCCCCAAATTCCCGGAATGGGGAAATATACTCCACCAACTCTACTGGGTGGGATGTACTACAAAGTTGCGTAACAGAGGGTGCAGATGGATAATTCTCTAGGGAGAAGGAAGAAATGAGAATAATAATCCAATATTCTAGACACTGTTGTCCATACACCAGAGTAGAGTTGAGGTGGCTGTGAAGTCCTGTTTATGTTATTCTAATTCTTCATGCATTTGTGACTAACTTATTTAAGACCTACCTCTTGTACTGGATATGAGCTCCTTGAGGGCTGGGATAGTGTCAGGTTTGGCTCATCATTGAATCCCCCTCATCTAGGACGGTGCCTAGTATGTAGTAGGCACTCAATAAATGTTGTTGAAATCATGGATGAATAAATGGATCCCTGTTTCTGTTAGAGTATTACACGACTCATCTCTCTTTCAAGAATCTCAGAGCATTTCACAGTTTTGTCAAAAATGTCCTGCAGTCAGGAGAATCGTTTGAACCTGGGAGGCAGAGGTTGTAGTGAGCTGAGATCGCGCCACTGCACTATTAAAAAAAAAAAAAAAAAAAAAAAACAAGGAAAAGGAAATGTCCTGCAATCACCTTGGAGAACAGAGGTCACGCTAGGGTTTGGAACAAAATGTTACAAAAGGACAAAAGCTTGTTTAAGAGATTCGGGAAGAGGAACCTACACGTGTGACTCTAAAATCATAGACTGTACCTGGAAAGACTTGATAAGAAAGATCTCCCTGATGACACTTGATTTCTGGCATCATCAAATAAAGTTGAATAGAAATACATCATCCAGTCTTGCACATAAACTCCGGGACACAAACCAAGTAGGCAAAGGAGAAAAACAGATTACATGAGCTTTGAGAGGAAAAGAGAAATTATTACTGCCCATTTACTTAGTCATGTTGAGTAAATCTTGAGTTGTTAAATAAAACGGATCTTATTCTCAGTTAACCCCCCTGGGGCTCCCTGAGCAGTTGGAAAGAGATATTCTATGAAGAACCCAATCGTTCAGATACTGGGAGGAATCAAACGTCTACCTAACAAAGAAGCAAAAGGATGCCCTTCTGCACTTCCCACATCTTTCCACAGAAGTATCCCAAAGCACAAATGTATGAATGTGGTAAGCACACAATTTTGTTGAACTCACAGGTATTATTCCAAAAATCCATGCAAAGTTTGCTTCCTGCTCCATAACATATCCAAATGCATTTTAATACAAAAATACCATTTAAAATTACTCATTGTCGTCCGGGCAAGGTGGCTCATGCCTGTAACCCTAGCACTTTGGGAGGCCAAGACGGGTGTATCACTTCAGGTCAGGAGTTCGAGACCAGCCTGGCCAGCATAGTGAAACTCCCTCTACTAAAAATACAAAAATTAGTTGGGCGTGGTGGCATGCGCATGTAATCCCAGCTACTCTCCAGGCTGAGGTGAGAGAATCGCTTAAACCCAGGAGGTGAAGGTTGCAGTGAGCCGAGACCACACCACTGCACTCCAGCCGGGTGAACAGAGCGAGACTCTGTCTCAAAAATAATAATAATAATAACAAAATTACTCATTGTCTAGTAAAATGGAAACTCCAGGAAGATGCACCTTGTTGCTTTACATACGACCCCCTTTCCCAGCCTGTTCTCTTCCCCAGGCTTACTTACCTCTGTTTGAGAAACAGATCTTTTTATCATTGCGCTGAAGCTGTTAACCGTATTATAATATTTAAATCAGCCTGGCTAGATTTTGCCGCCTTATACAGGAAAGATTTCCAAAGGTGATGTCAGAAGGGAATCGAGGGGCTCTTTTGCAAGTGAAAACCAAAATGGAATCAATGAGAATGAGATTGCCCCAAGGGGATTTCAGTCTTTCTCTAAAAACTCTTTTGCTATTCTGCCCCTGTGGCCTAACTTGGGTGATCACTCTAAAACCTTATGCTTCTGGAATCCCCATCCCTACAGAAATCACCCTGCCTGTTTGCGCAATAGAAACATTGGCCAGTGGAGTATAGGTCGTCCAATAGGATTAGAGAAGAGGCTTCTTTTTCTGACTACAAGAGTAATTTTTATTCATTGTGTAACAAATTGAAAAGTATAAACAGGCAGGAAAAAGAATAAGCTGATGCCCCAAATCGCCTTTTGGCATATTTTCTTCCAGCTTTTTTTCTGCTTTTTTTTTTTTTTTTTTTTTTTTAGCATAATAGCAATTGTACCACATATATAATTGTTTTTTTTTTGGTGGGGACAAGTTCTCACTCTGTCACCCAGGTTAGAGGGCAGTGGCATCATCAGGGCTCACTGCAGCCTCGACCTCCTGGGCTTAAGCAATCCTCTTACCTCAGTCTCCTGAGTAGCTGGGACCACAGGCACTTGTCACCACACCCAGCTTATTTTTGTATTTTTAGTGGAGACTGGGTTTCGCCACGTTGCCCAGGCTGGTCTCGAACTCTTGGCCTCAAGCAATCCTCCCACCTTGGCCTCTGAAAGTGCTGGGGTTACAGGTGTGAGCTACAGCGCCTGGCTGACACAAATAAATTTTTATCTTGGTATTGCCACTTTTAATATTATAGCATTTCCCATATCCTTAAATACTTCTCTAATGATTCTGTTTAAAGACTATTCAGTGTCCTGATATCTAGCTGTACCATAATTTACTCAACCATTCTCTTAATGTTAGAGGTTTAAATTGTTTCCAGTTTTTCAGTTTTCTATTAAATCAATAACACCGGCCAGGTGAGGTGGCTTATGCCTGTAATCCCAGCACTTTGGGAGGCCAAAGTGGGCGGATCACCTGAGGTCAGCAGTTCAAAACCAGCCTGGCCAACATGACGAAACCCCGTCTCTACTAAAAACACAAAAAATAGCTGGGCATGGTGACATATGACTATAATCCCAGCTACTCAGGAGGCTGAGGCAGGAGACTTGCTTGAACCCAGGAGGCGGAGGTTGCAGTGAGCCGAGATTGTGCAACTGCACTCCAACCTGGGTAACAGGGTGAGACTCTGTCTCAAAAATAAATAAATAAATAAATAACACCTGGACCGGGTGCAGTGGCTCACACCTATAATCCTATTACTTTGGGAGGCCAAAGTGGGTGGATCACTTGAGGTTAGGAGTTCAAGACCAGCCTGGCCAACATGGTGAAACCCGGTCTCTACTAAAAATACAAAAATTAGCTGGGTGTGGTGGCACATGCCTGTAATCCCAGCTACTCCGGAGGCTGGAGCAGGAGGATCATTTGAACCTGGGAGGCGGAGTCTGCACTGAGCTGAGATCGTGCCACTGCACACCAGCCTGGGTGACAGAGCAAGACTCCATCTCAGAAAATAAATAACACCTGGATGAACATCTTTGTGTACAAAATTTTGTCTGCACTATAGAGTGCACACTTAGGTAAATGTCTAAGAATGAGGACTCAAAGGATTTGCACTTTTTTTTAGAGACAGGGTCTTGCTCTGTCACCCAGACTGGAGTGCAGTAGCATGATCTCGGCTCATTACAACCTCTGCCTCCCAGGCTCAAGTGATCCTCCTGCCTCAGCCTCGAGTAGCTGGGACTATAGACTCGCACCACCACACCTAGCTGATTTTCTTTTTAAAAGTTTTTTTGTAGACACACGGTCTTGCTATGTTGCCCAGGCCAATTTCAAACTCCTGGGCTCAAGCAATCCACCGGCCTTGGCCCCCTAAATTGTTGGGAGCCACCGCGCCCAGCCGATTTGCACATTTTTAAGACTCTTGATACAACTGTCTATTAGGGTTTTTAGTCACAAGTAACAGAAGCTGATTCTGGGAAATTGAGCAGAGAAGTTGTTTACTAAAGGATATTGAGTCTTTCACAGAATTGTTGGAGGGACTGGATAATCAAGGCTAAGCTGCTAGAAATGCCCCGAATCAGGCCACAGAATAAGCTGATGGAAAAGATACTATAGCCTGTAATCCCAGCACTTTGTGAGGCAGATCACCTGAGGTCAAGAGTTCGAGACCAGCCTGGCCAACGTGGTGAAACCCCATCTCTACTAAAAATACAAAAAAATTAGCTGGGCATGGTGCCAGGCACCTGTAATCCCAGCTACTCGGGAAACTGAGGCAGGAGAATTGCTTGACCCAGGAGGTGGAGGTTGCAGTGAGCTGAAATCAATGGCACTCCCTAGACTTAGACATATGTGGTAGCCCTGAACCCCACTATCAAAAAATCCACTGGCACTGCCGCCAGCACCCAAAATAGATGGCTCCCTCCTTTCATCACCTCTGTCAGCACAAAAGGAAGCTCTATGCAGAGCCTGGTTTAATCATCATCCTCACTGCCTAATATCAGTTTCCTGAAAGCAAAGCCGAGACCATATGCTTGCAGGCTAGCTGAAAAGGACACTAAGAATTCGATACGAGCATTATAAACTTGGAATTTCCACAAATATAGGAAGTAAGTTTGCCAGATAAAATACAGGATGTCTGGTTAAATCTGAATTTCAGATAAACAAGTAATAATTTTTCATATGAGCCGGGCGCGGTGGCTCACGCTTGTAATCCCAGCACTTTGGGAGGCTGAGGCGGGCGAATCACGAGGTCAGGAGATCGAGAGCACGGTGAAACCCCGTCTCTACTAAAAATACAAAAAAATGAGCCGGGCGTGGTGGCGGGCGCCTGTAGTCCCAGCTACTCGGAGAGGCTGAGGCAGGAGAATGGCGTGAACCCGGGAGGCAGAGCTTGCAGTGAGCCGAGATTGCGCCAGTGCACTCCAGCCTGGGTGACAGAGCGAGACTCCATCCCAAAAAATAATAATAATAATAATTTTTAATATGAGTGTATCCCAAACATTTATGGGACGTATAGTAAAAAATTATTTCTTGTTTATCTGAAATTCAGAATTAAACAAGCATCCATGTTCTTATTTGCTAAATCTGGCAACCCTAATTGAAATGCTATTCAAAAGATTATGGTCAGCTGTGCGGGAATATTTCAAATATCCACTATGCTATCATATTGCTTTAATTAAACGAAGCACCAAAAATGAACAGAAGTTTCTAATTCACTAATAGTCTTTTTAAAAATGTTTGCTGGCCGGGTGTGGTGGCTCACGCATGTAATCCCAGCATTTTGGGAGGCTGAGACAGGCAGATCCCTTGAGGCCAGGAGTTTGAGACCAGCCTGGGCAACATGGTGAAACCCCAATACAAAAATTAGCTGGGTGTGGTGGCAGGCACGTATAGTCTTAGCTTCTTGGGAGGCTGAGCCAGGAGAATCACTTGAACCTCGAAGGCAAAGGCTGCAGTGAGTTGAGATTGTGCCATTGCACTCAAGCCTGGGTGACAGAGAGACACTCTATCTCAAAAAGAAAAAATATTTGCTAATTTGATAGGCAAAAACTGATATGTAATTTTTGTTTTCATTTACTTTTCTTTGATTTTTAGTGAGGCTGAACAGTTTTTCCAATCCTCATTATTTTCATCTGCCTCTTGGTGAAGAGATCTTTCATGTGATATACATTGGTCTATTGGAGTCTTTCTGTTTTATTATCAAAGACAGCATTAGCCCCCTTACAATAAATATACTATCCCTTTACCTAGTTCATCATCTATCTTTTAATTCATGATCTTTTTTTACAGAAGTTTTATTTTACTTTTAAATATACATATTTATATTATATATATATATATAATATATATATATATGTGCGTGTGTGTGTGTGTGTGTGTGTGTGTATGACCTCCTGGCCAGGCTGCTCTTGAACTCTTGAGCTCAGGTGATCCGTTTGCCTCAGCCTCCCAAAGTGCTGGGATTACAGACATGAACCACCATGCCCCGCCTATTCTTAAAAAATATTTTGAATAGAGATGGAGCATCTCACTATGTTGCCCAGGCTGGTCTCAAACTCCTGGTCTCAATCAGCCCTCCTGCTTCAGCCTCCCAAAGTGCTGAAATTACAGGCATGAGCCACCGTGCCCAGCCACACAAAGGTTTTGTATGGTCAAGTTTCTTGCTTTCCCCCCCATGTTTAGAACAATTTTACCTAGAGATCAGATAAATTTTTTTTTTTTTTTTTTTTGAGACGGAGTCTTGCTCTCTCCCCCAGGCTGGAGTGCAGTGGCGCGATCTCGGCTCACTGCAAGCTCCGCCTCCTGGGTTCACGCCATTCTCCTGCCTCAGCCTCCCGAGTAGCTGGGACTACAGGCACCCGCCACCGTGCCCGGCTAATTTTTTGTATTTTTTTAGTAGAGACGGGGTTTCACCGTGTTAGCCAGGATGGTCTCGATCTCCTGACCTTGTGATCCGCCCGCCTCAGCCTCCCAAAGTGCTGGGATTACAGGCTTGAGCCACCGCCCCCGGCCCAGATAAATGTTTATTTATTTCAGTTTTCTACGTATTATTTGATAGTTTTATTTTACTTTTTATTTTTTGAGACGAAGTCTCACTCTGTTGCCCAAGCTAGAGTGCAGTGGAGTGATCTTGTCTCACTGCAACCTCCACCTACTGGGTTCAAGCAATTCTCCTGCCTCAGCCTCCCAAGTTGCTGGGATTACAGCCATGCGCCACCCTGCCCGGCTAAGTTTTTGTATTTTTAGTAGAGACGGGGTTTCATTATGTTGGCCAGGCTGGTCTTGAACTCCTGACCTCATGATCCACCCACCTCGGCCTGCCAAAGTGCTGGGATTACAGGAAAGAGCCACCACGCCCAGCCTTTATTTTACTTTTTAATGTGCATGGAGCTTGGGTAATGATTAAATAGGCCTTAACCTAACAGTTAGCTAACAAATTATCCTAGTAGGGTTTGTTGAACAAACCAAGAGGTATCTTTTTCAAAACACTTGTCAATGTAGTGAGTTTCTCTCTTTCATTACCTAATAGCACTGAGCCCTTACAATTTAGCATATTCCTGTGACCCTACCAATAGTAACAGAAATTTCATTTGGACTCCATGCTATTTACTCACTTTATACATTTAGATTCATAAGCAAAGACATTCAGAAGCTCTCTCTTAGCCAGGCACAGTGGCACATGCCTGTATTCCCAGCTTCTTGAGAGGCTGAGGTGGGAGGGTAGCTTGATCCCAGGAGTTTGAGGCTGTAATAAGGTATGAGCTGTTGAGAAGTGAAGCCAGCTGGACTTCCTGGGTCGAGTGGGGACTTGGAGAACTTTTCTGTCTAGCTAGAGGATTGTAAACACACCAATCAGCACTCTGTAAATACGCACCAATAAGTGCTCTGTGTCTAGCTAAAAGACTGTAAATGCACCAGTCAGCACCCTTTGAAAAGGCACCAATCAGCACTCTCTGTCTAGCTAAAAGATTGTAAATGCACCAGTCAGCACTCTGTAAAAACGCACCAATCAGTGCTCTGTGTCTAGCTAAAGGATTGTAAATGCACCAATCAGCACTCCGTATCTAGCTAAAGGATTGTAAATGCCCCAATCAGCACTCGGTAAAAATGCACCAGTCGGTGCTCTGTAAAAACACACAAATCAGCACTCTCTGTCTAGCTAAAGGATTGTAAATGTACCAATCAGCACTCTGTAAAAATGCACCAATCAGTGCTCTGTGTCTACCTAGAGGACTGTAAATGCACCAATCAGCACTCTGTAAAAACACACCAATCAGCACTCTGTGTCTAGCTAAAGGATTGTAAATGCACCAATCAGCACTCTGTAAAATGGGCCAATCAGCACTCTGTAAAATGGACCAATCAGCAGGATGTGACTGGGGACAAATAAGGGAATAAAAGCTGGCCACCCTAGCCAGCAGCAGCAACCCACTCAGGTCCACTTCCATGCTGTGGAAGCTTTGTTCTTTCACTCTAAATCTTGCTGCTGCTCACTCTTTGGGTCCATGCCACCTTTAAGAGCTGTAACACTCACCGCGAAGGTCCGCAACTTCATTCTTGAAGTGAGCAAGACCAAGAACCCACCAGAAGGAACCAACTCCAGACACACTATGATCCTGTCACTGCACTCCCACCTGGAAACAGAGTGAGACCCCCATCTCTTACACACACACACACACATACACACACAAATCTTTGTTTACTCCTGAGAACTATACCTGACATTCACGTGACTCAAATGATAACGGGGTTACATCTTTGGGAACAAGACTACCTATATCTACATAGATGTAGACAACTAGATCAAAAAATAAGAATAATTTCTCCCATAATTTTGATTTTCTCTAAAATAAACCCTTTATTATAATAAAATATTGTTGTTGTTGTTGATGATGATAATTCTTGTTTTTGAGACAGGGTCTCACTCTGCCACCCAGGCTGGAGTGCAGTGGCATGATCGTAGCTCACAGCAGCCTTGAATTCCTGGGCTCAAGTGATCTTGCTGCCTCAGCCTCCCAAGTAGCTGGGACTATAGGTGTATGCCACCATGCCTTGCTAATTTTTTAATGTTTTATAGAGATGGGGCCTCACCATGTTGCCTAGGCTGGTCTCAAACTCCTGAGCTCAAGTGAACCTCCCACCTTGGCCTCCCAAAGTGCTGGGATTACAGCCATAAGCCACTGTGCCTGTCCTATATACTATTTATGGATAAATACATATGTAGGAAAAGTATACAACATTGCTTTTGGGGTACATAGACTTTAGATAGTGATAACTTCTAAGGGAGTAGAGGACAGGATTGAGGAAAGGTGCAGAGGGACTTCAAATGTATTATGTTTTATTTCTTGAAAAACTCTGAAGTCCATATGACAAAATAGAAAGATTTGTCAAATCTAAGCAGTGATGAAATCATTTATTCTCTGTAGTTTTCTGTGTTTTTGAAATATTTCAAAAGTTCAAAACATTAAAAAAATCAACACAACTAGGTGATGGATAGAACGTGGGTGGGAAGTCAAGAAAGGAGTCAAAGATGACTCAGGTTTTATGTCTGATGCTGACGTTAGTGACAGAAAAAGAGAAGCTACGGAAACTGGCTTTGTGGAAGATGATGAGTTATATTTCAGACAAGTGAAGCTGAAGGAAACAGCAGAACATCCCTCTGGAAATGTACATGAGGCTGTGTGAAGCTGGGGGTCGGGAGAGAAAACAGGCCTGCCAAGAGAGTGGCAAAGCAGGATATTAGCCCTGAGCCCCACCCTTTCACCTCTTCACAGGGGCCAGCCCCTTCAACATTAGAGTATTTCATTAAGAGATCCAAGAAGGGCTGAGCGCAGTGGCTCATGCCTGTAATCCCAGCAATTTGGGAGGCTGAGGTGGGCAGATCACTTGAGGTCAGGAGTTCAAGACCAGCTTGGCCAACATGGTGAACCTCCATACAAAAAAAAAAACAAATTAGCTGGGGATGATGGTGCACACCTGTAATCGGAAGGCTGAGGCAGGAGAATCCCTTGAACCAGGGAGGCCAGGTGAGACTCCATCTCAAAAGAGATCCAAGAAAGAGGGGAGGAGGAACAATGAAGAAGTCAGGTAATGAGGACCAAGGAAAGGTTACTGAGTATGGTGATGACTTTCAGATGAGAAGATTTTTTGTTGTTGTGTAGAGACAGGGTCTCACTCTGTCACCGAGGCTGGAGTGCAGTGCCTCCATTATAGCTCACTGCAGCCTCAACGTCTTGGGCTCAAAGGATCCTTCCACCTCAGCCTCCTGAATAGCTGGGACTACAGGTGCACACTGCCATGCCCAGCTAATTTTTGTTTTCAATTTTTATAAATTTCTTAAAATTATTTTTTGTAGACACATGATCTTGCTATGTAGCCAGGGCTGGTCTCTAATTCCTGGGCTCAAGCAATCCTCCAACCTCAGCCTTCTAAAGTGCTAGGATTACGGGCATGACCCACCGCATCTGACTTCAGATGAGAAGATTTTTGTCAAGCAGTTATGAGAGGCCAAGTGGCAGGCAGCGAAGGATCAAGTGAGTAGCAAAAGGAGGGGAAGCAGTGGTAGAATATTCATTTTACAAGACGAACAATGAAAGGAAAGGGAGCTACTATACAGTATTTATGAATAAATATACAGATAGTAGAGTATAAAAACTAGCAATGGGAAGTACAGACACTGACTTCATATGTGAATGTACATGCATGTATGTGTATACACATACATGCACATTTGCACACATGCATGTGTGTGTGAAATGTATATTTAGGCTGGGTGCTGTGGTTCACACCTGTAATCCCAACACCTTAGGAGGTTGAGGCAGACAGATCACTTCAGCCCAGAAGTTCGAGACCAGCCTGCACAACATGTTGAAACCCCATCACTACAAAATTAAAAAAAAAATAGCTGGGCATGGTGGCACGCAGCTGTAGTCCCAGCTACTCAGGAGGCTGTGGGAGGATGGCTTGAGCTTGGGAGGTTGAGGTTGCAGTGAGCTGAGATCACCCCACTGCACTCCAGCTTGGGCAACAGAGTGAGACCCTGTCTCAAAAAAAAATGTATAATGGAACATATTTTATTCATTCACAAACACTAATTAATAAACTTCAAAATCTGTCACAGTGAGCAAATATATATATATATGCACAAATATGATGTATACTTAATGATAGATATGTATATTATGTCTGTGTACACTTTTACCTTGTGTGAAGAGAGTACCAGGAAAGAACTAAGCATTTAGGATGATCTCCACCTCGGAGTTTTTAAATGGACTCCCATTCATGAGTGCGGAAAATGAAAATCTCAGAAAGCTTCTCGCCTGGAGTACTGTGAGGGGGAAAGAAGTCAAAAATATACCCACTCTGGAGACATTTTCAGCCATTTCAAGAGAAAGATGAAACCAAAGTCAATAGCTCTTAAGGATAAGATGCAAAAAAATAACTCCTTTAAGAGGGAGACTTAAAAATTGCTCCCTAACTACTAGCGTAAAAGCAATGCAATGGCAAAGCCTTCGAGGTGGAGATCTGTTTTTTGCATGCACAAGTCAGGGAAAGAGCAAACGATGATGTGAAGTCAGCGAGCTGGAGGAAGTCCAGAAAATGAAGTGAAGAAGTGAGAAGATGAAATAGTTTCCACAGAATAATACACTAAGGAGCATTTCCCACATGTATTTGTCCAAGGAACACTCTTAAAATTATCGTATGTGACTGTAATTCCACCAGGAACTCAAGATATTGTGCTCATTTGAATGAAAGTGGACAACCAGGGCTGGGCGCAGTGGCTCATGCCTGTATCCCCACCACTTTGGGAGGCCAAGGTGGGTGGATTGCTTGAGCCTAGGAGTTCAAGACCAGCCTGGGCAACATAGGGAGGCCCCACCACCACCACATAGCCGGGCGTGGTGACTCATGCCTATAATCACTTTGGGATGCTGAGGCGGGTGAATCACCTGAGGTCAGGAGTTCGAGACCATCCTGGCCAACATGGTGAAACCCCGTCTCTACTGAAAATACAAAATGTAGATGGGCATGGTGGCAGGCATCTGTAGTCCCAGCTATCGGGAGGCTGACGCAGGAGAATCACTTGAACCTGGGAGGCAGAGGTTGCAGTGAGCTGAGATCACGCCATTGCACTCCAGCCTGTGCACAGAGGGGGACTCCATCTTAAAAAAAAATACATACATACATACATACATGGAAAGTAGACAAACAATAAAAATGTTTTACTAGTGAACTAATTGCCACAAAAAAACTGTTACAATTTGATTCACATGCTTGAAAAATTTCATAAGACATCAAAATACCTATAATATTACAAAGATCGAAATATTTTTATTTTATTGAGAACAAATATAAAGTTCAGATATCTTGTGTTTTTATGTTTTGTTATAAAATGTGGCATATATGAAGCAATGTTGAAAAATCATTTGTCTTTTCTTTACATAGTTTCTTAATATTATGAACAATCGTCCTGAATGAAAATGTTATATAATGTAGCCATTCAACAAATATTTACTGAGTGCCTACTATATGCGAAACACTGTTCTAGGTGTTGTGGATATATAGTGATGAACAAAACACACAAAAAGCTTTGCTCATACAGAGCTTATAATTTACGGGGAGAGACAAACACTAAATATATATAGGTTGGCTGGGCGCAGTGGCTCACGCCTGTAATCCCAGCAATTTGGGAGGCCGAGACAGGTGGATCACCTGAGGTCAGGAGTTCGAGACCAGCCTGACCAACATGGAGAAACCCCGTCTCTACTAAAAATACAAAATTAGCGGGGCATGGTGGCACATGCCTATAATCCCAGCTACTCGGGAGGCTGAGGCAGGAGAATCGCTTGAACCTGGGAGGCGGAGGTTGCGGTGAGCTGAGATGGCACCATTGCACTCCAGCCTGGGCAGCAAGAGACAAACGCCATCTCAAAAAAAAAAAAAATTTTCTCCCATTCTGTAGGTTGCCTGTTCACTCTGATGGTAGTTTCTTTTGCTGTGCAGAAGCTCTTTAGTTTAATGAGACCCCATTTGTCAATTTTGGCTTTTGTTGCCATTGCTTTTGGTGTTTTAGACATGAAGTCCTTGCCCACGCCTATGTCCTGAATGGTATTGCCTAGGTTTTCCTGTAGGGTTTTAATGGTTTTAGGTCTAACATTTAAGTCTTTAATCCATCCTGAATTAATTTTTGTATAAGGTGTAAGGAAGGCATCCAGTTTCAGCTTTCTACATATGGCTAGCCAGTTTTCCCAGCACCATTTATTAAATAGGGAATCCTTTCCCCATTTCTTGTTTTTGTCAAGTTTGTCAAAGATCAGATAGTTGTAGATATGCGGCATCATTTCTGAGGGCTCTGTTCTGTTCCATTGATCTATGTCTCTGTTGTGGTACCAGTACCATGCTGTTTTGGTTACTGTAGCCTTGTAGTATAGTTTGAAGTCAGGTAGCGTGATGCCTCCAGCTTTGTTCTTTTGGCTTAGGATTGACTTGGCGATGCGGGCTCTTTTTTGGTTCCATATGAACTTTAAAGTAGTTTTTTCCAATTCTGTGAAGAAAGTCATTGGTAGCTTGATGGGGATGGCATTGAATCTATAAATTACCTTGGGCAGTATGGCCATTTTCACGATATTGATTCTTCCAACCCATGAGCATGGAATGTTCTTCTATTTGTTTGTATCCTCTTTTATTTCATTGAGCAGTGGTTTGTAGTTCTCCTTGAAGAGGTCCTTCACATCCCTTGTAAGTTGGATTCCTAGGTATTTTATTCTCTTTGAAGCAATTGTGAATGGGAGTTCACTCATGATTTGGCTCTCTGTTTGTCTGTGATTGGTGTACATAATGCTTGTGATTTTTGTACACTGATTTTGTATCCTGAGACTTTGCTGAAGTTGCTAATCAGCTTAAGGAGATTTTGGGCTGAGACGATGGGGTTTTCTAGATATACAATCATGTCATCTGCAAACAGGGACAATTTGACTTCCTCTTTTCCTAATTGAATACCCTTTATTTCCTTCTCCTGCCTGATTGCCCTGGCCAACCTACAGAATGGGAGAAAATTTTGGCAACCTACTCATCTGACAAAGGGCTAATATCCAGAATCTACAATGAACTCAAACAAATTTACAAGAAAAAAAAAACAACCCCATCAAAAATGGGCAAAGGACATGAACAGACACTTCTCAAAAGAAGACATCTATGCAGCCAAAAAACACACGCAAAAATGCTCATCATCACTGGCCATCAGAGAAATGCAAATCAAAACCACAATGAGATACCATCTCACACCAGTTAGAATGGCCATGATTAAAAAGTCAGGAAACAACAGGTGCGGGAGAGGATGTGGAGAAATAGGAACACTTTTACACTGTTGGTGGGACTGTAAACTAGTTCAACCATTGTGGAAGTCAGTGTGGCGATTCCTCAGGGATCTAGAACTGGAAATACCATTTGACCCAGCTATCCTATTACTGAGTATATACCCAAAGGACTATAAATCATGCTGTTATAAAGACACATGCACACGCATGTTTATTGTGGCACTATTCACAATAGCAAAGAGTTGGAACCAACCCAAATGTCCAACAACGATAGACTGGATTAAGAAAATGTGGCACATATACACCATGGAATACTATGCAGCCATAAAAAATGATGAGTTCATGTCCTTTGTAGGGACATGGATGAAACTGGAAAACATCATTCTCAGTAAACTATTGCAAGGACAAAAAACCAAACACTGCATGTTCTCACTCATAGGTGGGAATTGAACAATGAGAACTCATGGACACAGGAAGGGGAACATCACACTCCGGGGACTGTTGTGGGGTTGGGGGAGGGGGGAGGGACAGCATTAGGAGATATACCTACTGCTAAATGACGAGTTAATGGGTGCAGCAAACCAACATGGCACATGGATACATATGTAACAAACCTGCACATTGTGCACTTGTACCCTAAAAACTAAAGTATAATAATAAAAAATAAATAAATAAAAATTAAAAAAAGATGTGTGTGTGTGTGTGTAGTAAACGCTATGGAGAGAAAACAAAACAGAGAAGAAAGAAAAATAGGTAGTCTGGGGGTGGGTTGCAATTTTAAATAAGGTGTAAAGGGAAGGCCTCACTGAGAAGGTGTCATTTGAGCAAAGGCTGGAAGGAGGGGAGAAAGAGAACCACTCTTCTGTCTGGGGTAACAGCATTCCAGACAGAGGAGACAGCAAGTGCAAATGCCTTGGGGCTGAAGCATGCCTGGCGTGTTTGAGAATGAGCAGGGAAGCTGGTAAGCCTGATGTGAGTGAGCGAGGGGAGAATGGAGAGGAGAGTGGAGAGGTCACCAGAAGTGAGGGTGTGGAACCATTGTAAGGACTTCAGCTTTTGCGAAGTGAAATGATGAGCCAGAGGAGAGTTCACAGCAGACTGCTGTGACCTGACTTCTATTTTAACAGGATCACTCTGGCTGCTGTATTTTAAACACTGAAGGGGCCAAGGCTGTAAGCAAGGAGACCATTTAGGAGGCTAGCACATTCTTAGTAAGAGACGATCCATCATCTTAGTAAGAGATGATACCAGGGTATTAAAGGAAGTGGTGAGAAGTGGTCTTATATTTTGAAGGTAGGGCCACCAGGATGTGCTGAAAGATTGGATGCAGGATGTGAGAGAAAGAAGAGTCTGGGATGGCTCCAAGGTTTTGGGCCTGAGCAACCTGAAAAATTGAGTTGTCATTAATTGAGATGTGTAAGCCTCTGAAAAGTTTCTTGGGGGAAGATGAGTAGCTTCGTTTCGGACATACTATGTATATATATATAGTATAATATATATATCTCACACACACACACACACATATATTATATATATATATATATTTGAGACAGAGTCTCACTTCGTCACCCAGGCTGGAGTGCAGTGGAGCGATCTCAGCTCACTGCAACCTCCGCCTCCCCGGTTCAAGCTATTCTCGTGCCTCAGGCTCTGGAGTAGCTGGAATTACAGGCACGGGCCACCATGCCCGGCTAATTGTTTTTGTATTTTTAGTAGAGACGTGGTTTTGTCATGTTGCCGACTGGTCTCAAACTCCTGCCCTCAAGTGATCTGGCCACCTCGGCCTCCCAAAGTGCTGGGATTACAGGCGTGAGCCACCATGCCTGGCCCTAGACATAAATTTTAGATGCCTATAATAAATGCAGGTGGGGATGTTGAGTAGACAGTTGGATGAATGAGTGAGCAGTTCAGGGGAGAGATCTAGGTTGGAAAAGTAAATCTGGACCTTGTCAGCGTATAGATACCTGCTATCTGATACAGTAGCCACCAGCCACATGTGACTATTGATCACCTGACATGTGGCTAGTCCAAAATGAGATATGCTATGAGTGTAAAATACTCATTGGATGTCAAAGACAATACAGAAAAAAGAAAGTGAAATATTTTATTAATAATTTTTAAATATTGATCACATGTTGAAATGATATTTTTGGCTATATTGGATTAAATAAAATACATTATTAAAAGTGATTTCACGTGTTCCTTTTTACTTGTTGAATGTGGCTGGTAAAATATTTAAAGTTATATATGTGGCTCACATTATATTTCCATTGGACCATGCTGGTACAGATGTTATATAAAGCCATAAACACTGGATGAGATCATCAAGGGAGTGAGAAGAGTGGCTAGAGAAGAGGTCCGAAAATTGAGGCCTCATTGACAAGAAATATATAATATATATAAAAATATATATACACACCACATACACATATATAAACACATATATACACACATACACATTCAACTTTATTGAGTTTTAATTGTAAAAATTAACACACCTTCATTTTATATATGTATATATGTGTGTATATATATTCACATGTATATATACGTATATATATGTATATATTCATGTTACCACCACCACACCATATTTTGTTTTAATTGCAGCTTAAAATGAATAAACCATTTTGAATAGATTCATTGGAGCAAAGAGAGGAACACAAATCCCCTGTTTTACAATATTTAGGCACTCTTTAATTCGGCTGTTTCAGAAATCATTATTATTTCATTCTAGATACCTCACCTCCTGAGTTTTTGGAAATCAAAGGCTCTCATTGTTTACATTTTCTTTAAATTATTCTAACTCTGTCTTTCATAGATTCAGACACAATTTGAGCCCCATAATAGTGGTTTTTGTTTATAACTTTTCTTTAAAAATTTTTTTTTGCCTGGGCGCGGTGGCTCACGCCTATAATCCCAGCACTTTGGGAGGCCGAGGCGGGTGGATTACGAGACCATCCTGGCTAACACGGTGAAACCACGTCTCTACTAAAAATACAAAAATTAGCTGGGCTTGCTGGCGGGCGCCTGTAGTCCCAGCTTCTAGGGACGCTGAGGCAGGAGAATGGGGTGAACCCGGGAGGTGGAGCTTTCAGTGAGCCGAGATCGTGCCACTGCACTGCAGCCTGGGCGACAGAGCGAGACCCTGTCTCAAAAAAAAAAATTAATTTTTTTTTGGAGATAGTGTCTCACTCTGTCACCCAGGCTAGAGTGCAATGGTGCGATCATAGCTCACTGCAGCCTCCAACTCCTGTGCTCAAGTGTTCCTCCCACCTCAGCCTCACAAGTAACTGGGGCTACAGGTGCACACCACCACACTTGACTTATAACTATTCTTTCAACCAGACATCTCTGGGGAATGAAAAGAATGAGTTTATACAGCACAGGGCCACTTGTATAGGGTTCAACAGACTGTCTCTACACAATTTTTTTTTTGAGATAGAGTTTCACTCTTGTTGCCCAGACTGGAGTGTAATGGCATTATCTCGGCTCACCGCAACCTCCGCCTCCTGGATTCAAGTGATTCTCCTGCCTCAGCCTCTGGAGTAGCTGGGATTACAGGTGCCCGCCACTACACCTGGCTAATTTTTGGTATTTTTAATAGAGATGGGTTTTCACCATGTTGGCCAAGCTGGTCTCGAACTCTTGACCTCAGGTGATCCACCCACCTTGGGCTCCCAAAGCGCTGGGATTACAGGCGTGAGCCACCACTCCTGGCCTCTATACATCTCCATAGTCTATGATGTGATTGGCATCTCCAGAATTGTTCAATGTGGCAACACTTACCAACATAACATCATACTGAGATATATTGTCCTTCCCAGTGATAGCAGTTTCCGTGACATTATTCAGAATTATGTACTAAACACATGTATCACCAGGACTGCATTGATTTTCTATTATGTTTTCATTCTCCTGGTGATCTTTCATAGACTTTCAGTAGTCTTTGGCCATGGCACACCATTTTAAAAGGCAGATAATCACATAACTATAGGAATGTATTCCCTGAAACCTCATCATTCCCAACACACTCTGGCTTCTTGGCAGTCTTTCCCCGCCCCCTGCCTTTATCCACTCCAAAGCAGCACACATGGGCAGTTTACCAGGGCATGATTAACTTTTGGACTTTTAATGTACGGAAATTTCTGGAAACAGACAATATATATCATATTGCTACAGTTTTAGAAGCATGACTTCTCTCATTACTCTTAAGTATGGAAATTTTAACATACAACATACACAAAAGCAGAAAGAATGGCATAACTAATTCTCATGCACCCATAATTCAGCTTCCACAATTATTAGCTTTTTGCTAACATTGTTTCATCTACCACCACCCCACTGTTTTTGTTTTTTTTTTTAAGCGGGGTCTTGCTCTGTCACCCAGGCTGGAATGCAGTGGCATGATCACGGCTCACTGCACCCTCAACCTCCCAAGCTCAAGCAATCCTCCCACCTCAGCCTCCCAAGTAGCTGGAACTATAGGCACGTGCCACTACACCCATCTAATTTTTTTTTTTTTGAGACGGAATTTTGCTTTTGTTGCCCAGGCTGGAGTGCAGTGGTGCGATTTCGGCTCACTGCAACCTCTGCCTCCAGGGTTCAAGCGATTCTCCTGCCTCAGCCTACCAAGTAGCTGGGATTACAGGTGCCCACCACCACGCCTGGCTGAATTTTTGTATTTTTAGTAGAGATGGGGTTTCACCATGTTGGCCAGGCTAGTCTCAAACTCCTGACCTCAGGTGATCCACCTGCCTCAGTCTCCCAAAGTGCTGGGATTACAGGAGTGAACCACCACACCCGGCCTACACCCATCTAATTTTTTTTTTGTAGAGACAGGGGGCTCCCGATGTTGCCCAGGCTGGTCTCGAACTCCTGGGCTCAAGCGATCTTCCCACCTTGGCCACCCAAAGTGCCAGGATTACAGGCTTCAGCCACACCCTGCACAGTCTTTTTTTTACTTTCTTTCTTTGAGACAGGATCTCACTCTGTCGCCCAGGCTGAAGTACAGTGATGCGATCATAGCTCACTGCAGCCTCTACCTCCTGGACTCAAGTGATCCTCCCACCTCAGCCTCCCAAGTAGCTGGGACTACAGGCACTCACCACCTTACCTACTTAATTTTTTATTATTTTTTTTTTTGTGGAAAAGAGGGTCTCTGTATGTTGTCCAGGCTGGTATTGTATTTTTTAAATTAAGCTGGAATTTGCACAACATACAGTTCACCATTTAAAAGTGTACAATTCAGTGGCATTTCGTGCATTAAAAATGCAGTGCAACCACCACCTCTCTCTAGTTTCAAATGTTTTCACCACCCCAGAAGAATACCCTGTACCTATTAAGTAATTACTCTTTATTTCCCCTCTCCCCGACCCCTGGCAACCACTAATACGCTTTCTGTCTCTATAAGTTTGCCTATTCTGGGCATTTTACAAGAAAGGAATCATACGATATGTGACTTTTTGTCTCTGGCTTTTTTCATTTAGCATTTTTTAGAGGTTCATTCAAGTTGTAGCATGTATCAGTCATGCATTCCAATTTATGACTGAATAATATTTCAAAATATAGATGTGCCACAATTTGTTTATCCACTCATCCATTGATGGACACTTGGGCTGTTTCCATCTTTTGGCTATTATGAATAATCCTGCTATAAATATTTACATACAAGTTTCTGTGCAGACATATGTTTTCATTTCTCTTGGAAATATACCTAGGAGTGAAGTTGCTATATCATATGGTAATTCTATACTTAACTTTCTGAGGAACTGCCAAACTGTATTCCACAGCAGCTGCACCATTTCACATTCCCACTAGCAATATACAAGGGTTCCCATTTCTCTACATCTGACCAACACTTGTTATTTTCTCTCTGTGTCTCTCTCTCTCTCTCTGTGTGTGTGTGTATTATAGCCATCCTAGTGGGTGTGAAGTGGTATCTCATGGTTTTGATTTCTGTTTACCTAATTACTAATTATACTGAGCATTTTTTCTTTTCTCTTTTTTTTTTTTTCTTTGAGACAGAGTGAAGCTGTCACCCAGGTTGGAGTGCAGTGGCCCCATCTCAGCTCACTACAACCTCCACCTCCCGGGTTCAAATGTTTCTCCTTCCTCAGGCTCCCAAGTAGCTGGGACTACAGGCGCGTGCCACCATGCCCGGCTAATTTTTGTATTTTTAGTAGAGACGGGATTTCGCCATGTTGGCCACGCTGGTCTTGAGCTCCTGGCCTCAAGTAGTCTGTCCACCTCGACCTCCCAAACTGCTGGGATTACAGACGTGAGCCACTGTGCCCGGCCTAGCATTTTTTCATGTACCTATTGGTCATTTGTTTATCTTCTCTGGAGAAATGCCTGTTCAAGTTCTCTACCCATGTTTTTGTTTTGTTTTGTTTTGTTTGAGACGGAGTCCTGCTCTGTCGCCAGGCTGGAGTGCAGTGGCACGATCTCAGCTCACTGCAGTCTCCGCCTCCCAGGTTCAAGCAATTCTTCTGCCTCAGCCTACCAAGTAGCTGGGACTACAGGCACGCACCACCACGCCCAGCTAAGTTTTGTATTTTTAGTAGAGACAGAGTTTCACCACGTTGGCCAGGATGGTCTCGAGCTCTTGACCTCGTGATCTACCTGCCTCGGCCTCCCAAAGTGCTGGGATTACAGGCGTGAGCCACCACATCCGGCCTTTCTTTTCTTTCCTTTTTTTGAGAGAGGGTCTCACTCTGTCACCCAGGCTGGAGTACAATGGCGCAATCACAGTTTACTGCGGCCTCAGCCTACCAGACTCAAACGATTCTTCCACCTCAGCCTCCTGAATAGCTGCTCTACCCATTTTTAAACTGGATTGTTGGCCCTTTTCGTATTGAATTGTAAGAGTTCTTTACATATTCTGAATACTAGACCCTTAACAGAATTATGTTTCCCATTCTGCAGGTTGACTTCTCACTTTCTTTATGATGTCCTTTGATGTACAAAAGTTTTAAATTTTGATGAAGTCCAGTTTACCTATTTTTTTTTTCTTTTGGTGCTTGTGCAGTTTACCTATATTTTTTTCTTTTGGTGCTTGTGCTTTTGGTATCAAATTTAATAATTCATTGCCAAATCTGAGGTCATAAAGATATATCTCTATGTTTTCCTCTAAGAGTTTTATCATTTCAAATGATATATTTATTTATTTATTTTTATTTAATTAATTTATTTTTTTTGAGATGGAGTCTTGCTCTGTCACCCAGGCTGGAGTGCAGTGGCATAATCTCGGCCCACTGCAACCTCTGCCTCCTTGGTTTAATTGATTCTCCTGCCTCAGCCTCCTGAGTAGCTGGAAACACAGGCGCCCACCACCACATCTGGCTAATTTTTTGTATTTTTGGTAGAGACGGGGTTTCACCATGTTGGACAGGCTAGTCTCAAACTCCTGACCTCAAGTAATCGACCTGCCTCGGCCTCCCAAAGTGCTGGGATTACAGGCATAAGCCACCGCACCCAGCCTCAGCTATTATATTTAGATCATTGATCCATTTTCAATTAGTTTTTGTATATGGAGTGAGAGAGGGATCCAACTTTATTATTTTGCATGTGATTTTCCAGTCGTCCCAGCACCATTTGGTGGGGAAGAGATGCTTCTTTCCCCCATTGTATGGTCTTGACACTTTCTGTAGTATTTTAAAGCAAATCCTAGACATCATGTTGTTTCATCTGTAAATACTTCAGTGTTGATCTCAAATTGATAAAGACTTCATTTATTTATTTTGAGACAGGGTCTCACTCTGTCACACAGGCTGGAGTGCAGTAGCACAATCATGGCTCACTGCAGCCCCAACCTCCCAGGCTCAAGCGATCCTCTCACCTCAGCCTCCTGAGTAGCTGAGACCACAGGCATGCACCACCATGCCCGGCTAATTTTTGTATTTTTTATAGAAACAGAGTCTCGCTATGTTGCCAAGATGGTCCTGAACTCTTGTCCTCAAGGGATCCTCCTGCCTTGGCCTCTCAAGGTGCTGGGATTACAGGTGTGAGCCACCACACCTGGCCAGTTCCATTTCTTTTTTCTTTTTTCTTCTTTTTTTTTTGAGACAGAATCTAGCTCTGATGCCCAGACTGGAGTGCAGTGGCATGATCTCAGCTCACTGTAACCTCCACCTTGCTGGTTCAAGCCATTCTTGTGCCTCAGCCTCCCAGTAACTGGGATTACAGGCATGTGCCACCAGGCCTGGCTAATTTTTGTATTTTTAGTAGAGACGGGGTTTTGCCATATTGGCCTGTCTGGTCTCGAACTCCTGACCTCAAATGATCCACCCACCTTGGCCTCCCAAAATACTGGGATTACAGTCGTGAGCCACTGCACATGGGAAGCTCCATCTCTTAACTGGTTTGCTTTCCTTTGTCTGAATTAATCATGGTCTTGCCTTCTGTACAAAGAAGCAGTTTGAACTAAAATCTAGTCACTAGGCAATTTCTTTTCTTTTCTTTTCTTTTTTTTGAGACAGAGTCTGGTTCTGTCACCCAGGCTGGAGTACAATGGCATGATCTCGGCTCACTGCAACCTCCGCTTCCTGGGTTCAAGCGATTCTCCTGCCTCAGCCTCCCAAGTAGCTGGGACTACAAGCACATGCCACCGCGCCCAGCTAATTTTTGTATTTTTAGTAGAGACGGGGGTTTCACCATTTTGGCCAGGATGGTTTCGATCTCTTGACCTCGTGATCTGCCCGCCTTGACCTCCCAAAGTGCTGGGATTACAGGCGTGAACCACAGCACCCGACCTCACTAGGCAATATCTAAGGTCTGATCCAACTTCACTTATCTGCCCTCCCTGTCCTTGCTCCTGCTCTGATCCTAGTCCCTGCAATTTTCTGGATACAACTTATCTGTCCCTAAAGGCTCCTGAAAGTCCTTCTTTGCTCTTTTCAGTTGTGCCTAGGAATAATTTCCACTGGACTTGTCCAGCACCAAGTCCTCATATCCTTTCCCCAGCCTGGACCATTTGGTGTCTCTCTTTTTTTTTTTCATATGAAGGCGACACTAAACCATTTGGTCTCTTTATAAGTAAGTTTCCTAGTCAGTAGTCTGGGCAATAGTGTGAGATCTCATCTCTAAAAAAAACCTTGAAAATTAGCCAGGCATGGCATGTACCTGTAGTCCCAGCTACTCAGGAGGCTGAAGCAGAGTAATTGCTTCAGCCAAGGAGTTCAAGGCAAAAAAAAGATTTCATATTCAGGAATATACATGTACATAATAGAAACAAATACCTAATGCTTTCTACAACATTTGAAATACTTAAGAAGCTTACGTTGGCATTTTCACAGACATATCATTAGCTTCCTGCAAGGGAAAGGGTCATTTTGAAAACCACAACATTTTATGGATGGAGAAGTTTTTTTTGTTTTTTTTTTTGTTTTTTTTTTTTGTTTTTTTTTTGTTTTTTTGAGAGAGTCTCCCTCTGTAGCCCAGGCTGGAGTGCAGTGGTGTGATCTCGGCTCACTGCAACCTCCACCTCCCAGTTCAAGCAATCCTCCTGCCTCAGCCTCCCTAGTAGCTGAGACTACAGGCACCCACCACCACACCCAACTAATTTTTGTATTTTCAGTAGAGACGAGATTTTGCCATGTTGGCCAGGCTTGTCTTGAACTCCTGACCTCAGGTGATCTACACGCCTCAGCCTGCCAAAGTGCTGGGATTACAGGCGTGAGCCACTTCACCCAGCTGAGTATTTTTCAGTATTTGTTGGTGGTTACGTATATTAGGACAACATGCTAAATTTGGACTTATCTCAAACTCCCACTTTCCCAGTCTGACAAGTTTGGAGACTGCCCTCTCCAACCCTTCTGAGTTAGTCTCCCAGGCATGCTGGCTATCTGGCTATAGCCTAGAATTGACTCAGCAAACAAGCAAATGTAAATACTCATTGAATCTTTCTGGGGCCATTCCATGGAAACAGAAATATATTTAAGTTTTTCTGCCTTTGAGAAAACACTATAGGGCACATCCCTGGGCAGATACATTTGATGGCTCTTAGACCCCCTGACACACACCCACAGACCATCCTCATCTATTTGCTTTCTGGCTTCTGATCTAGGCCCTTCTTGGGAATAGTTTTTCTCTGATCCTAGAGTCTAGACTAAAGCCAATTGGACATTCACTTCCTGGTGTTTTTTCCCATTTGTCTGGCAGTTTCTGTCCTGGCTTCCCCATACTTGGGCTCTCCTATCTTGTATTCATAATTATATTTCTAGCCACTTTTTCTTTCTTACTCTTTTAGCTCTTATTTTCTTTTTTTTACAATTATATTTGTATAATTTTGTGGAGGACAAATGCAGTTTTGTTATGTGGCTACATTGCATAGTGGTGATGTTTAGGCTTTTAGTGTATCCCTCACCCAAATGGTGTACATTTTACCCATTAAGTAATTTCTTATCCCTCACCCCTCTTCCACCCTCCCACCCTTCTGCCTCTCCAGTGATTATTCCACATTCTATGTCCATGTGAATGCATTATTTAGCTCCCACTTATAAGTGAGAATATGCAGTATTTGACTTTTTGTTTCTGAGTTGTTTCATTTAATGGCCTCCAGGTCCATTCATTTTGCTGCAAAATTCATAATTCCATTTTTTTATGGCTGAATAATATTCCATTGTGTATATATATATATATCACATTTCCTTTTTCTAATCATTCATTGATGGACACTTAGTTTGATTCCATAGCTTTACTATTATGAATAGTGCTGTGATAACCGTGAGTATAGGTGTCTTTTTGATATAATTATTTCTTTTCCTTTGGGTAGTTTCCCAGTGGGATTGCTGGATCAAATATAGTTTTATTTTTAATTCTTTGAGGCCTTTCATTATGGTGGGGTTTTTTTGTTCTCCCTTTCCCCACAAGTAGCCTGTGAACATTAGATGCCTAATCATCCTCTGCCTGGCTCAGCTGATGGTCCTAGCATCTCCCACTGATGGGCTTTTTCTTATTCTCCTGAAGAGTTTCATATGGCTTCACAAGATACAACTGCATTTTGATTACGATTCTCATAGATTTCTGCTTTGCAAAAAAAACAAACAGACAAAAACTCCACAACTCAGGAAACCACGTCGATATATTTTTTAAAAGTCTGATTCTGACTGTTTTTCTATTCTCCATTGGCTTTTACTATTCAAAACCCCTCGCTTGCCAGCAGTAGCATTACACCTATCCCCACCTCTCTTAGCTGTGGGGCTAAAGGATAGAACATTCTATTTGGCTAAAGAAAAAAGTAATCAGATTGAGCCCAGAGAGGTACACGTAGGGGCTCATAAACAAAACAACCTCGTTTCACTCTTTTACAGCAGAATTTTAGCTAGGTCACTTCTACTAACAGCCATCTATTGGGGGAAAATTAATGACTATCAATTCACAAAACAGGATTATGGAAAATTTTTAAATGAGAGCTAGATAGAGAAACTCTTGGGTTAACGTTCCTCAGTGAACTAGAAGTATATTGAAAAAACAAAATAGTGTATTTCTGATAATGAAACATGACAACTGTATCTAACCTTTTAAAATTAACAGTGGTGCATATATACTGTGATCTTTTCAAGGGCAGCAGGACCACATTTGAATCATTTTCTCCGTCGGTTATCTTGAGGAACATGAGAGTCAAATGTCCCTAGGCATCTCCACCCGTCTGGGCTTTGGGTCATGAATTGATACTTATACAGGAACTAGCTGCCATTAGGTGGATCAATTCGAAGTCCAATAGGTCATCTAGAAGGATATCAGATCAGGAGGTTTAAGAACTCCAGATGTTTTAATTTAGGTGAGTGCAGCCACAAGGCTGCTAGGACATTAACAAAGAACTGATTGATAGAGAAGAAAAAGTAGCTGGTATTAGATGATGCTATTAGATAAAAGTGGCTGGTATTAGATGATGGGAGGGGCCTGACGTCTGGTTGCCAAGGCATCTAACTCTTCACTCAATAGTCCCCCAAGCACAGGATTCATGGTTTTTGTGGCCCCATCACTTGGGAGTAGAGCATAATCCTTAGCTGACCTTTGAAAAATGCAACCTCAGGCTTGCCTGGCTTCTGGTACTTCCAACTATCCTTCGCCATTATTATAAACAGAATTATCAGTCTTTGAGGGGAGGCTGATGTTTTAGTTCAGATTTCCAGAGTTCAGATTGGCAGGTGTCCTTTGTCATCTCATAAAGGAATTAAAGTGACCTGAGAAAATGTCCTCTGGGTAAGATCAATGCCACCTGTACTCTGTCCTTGCCTGAACTCTCTCATCAGAGCTCTCATGTGCATCAGCCCTTCCCCACTCCCTTCAAGCCTGTACAGCCCGGGCATGACAACGAATTTGGTCCTTTAGCAATAGCATGTACAACTAATGGACAACTCCCAGGTTATCATCTATCCCTTTTGAGAACCCAATAAGATTATTATTATTATTATTATTTTGAGACGGAGTTTCACTCTTGTCGCCCAGCTGGAGTGCAATGGCGCGATCTCGGCTCACTGCAACCTCCGCCTCCAGGTTCAAGTGATTCTCCTGCCCAGCCTCCCGAGTAGCTGAGACTACAGGCTTCTGCCACCACGCCTGGCTAATTTTTGTATTTTTAGTAAAGAAGGGTTTCACCATGTTAGCCAGGCTGGTCTTCAACTCCTGACCTCAGGTGATCTACCTGCCTCGGCCTCTCAAAGTGCTGGGAGTATAGGTGTGAGCCACTGTGCCCAGCTGAGTATTTTTATAAATATATATATATATATATTTTGTTGTTGTTGTTGTTGTTGTTGTTGTTGTTGTTAGAGACAGAGTCTCGCCCTGTCACCCAGGCTGGAGTGCAGTGGCGCGATCTCAGCTCACTGCAAGCTCTGCCTCCCAGGTTCATGCCATTCTCCTGCCTCAGCCTTCTGAGTAGCTGGGACTACAAGCGCCCGCCACCACGCCCAGCTAATTTTTTTTTTTTGTATTTTTAGTAGAGACGGGGTTTCACCTTGTTAGCCAGGATGATCTCGATCTCCTGACCTCATGATCCCCCCTCCTCGGCCTCCCAAAGTACTGGGATTACAGGTAGGAGCCACCGTGCCTGGCCTAAAAAATATTTTTAAGAAAATTTAAAAATATTTTTAAAATATGTTTTTAATATTATTTTAAAAATCCCTTTGAAGGATAAAAAAGTGAAAAAGAAGGTGATGACTTTGGGAAATAAGGAACCTCTCATTATTCCAAGTGGTACCATAGGCGATTAATATATATTCAATAAGTTTTATATTATTTAAAATATCTTATAATTGCGATAGGGCTTTTAACTTTTTCTAATACTCATATATTGCCTATAATATTGTATCCAGCAATATACAGTTGTCTGACAGATAAAATATATATGACAATCTCACTATAAATTCATGACTAATGGATCCACATAGAATTAGAGTAAGATGGAGATTCTCCCAGGGCCCTTAAAGTTAGTCGATGCCATGTGGTGTATCTGAAAGAGACCTAAAAGACCTGGCTTCTGTTTCTGGCCCTGCCAACTACTGTGTGACTTATCTGTAAAGTGGGGAAAAATAATCTTGGCTCTGTCTATCTCTCCAGATTGTTCTGAAGATTGAATGAGATAATGGATATAAATATGCTTTGGAGACCATACGCCGCTCCACAATTATAGTTTGGTTGTAATAAATGCCTCAACAACACACAGAAGTGAACATGGTATCATGATTTCTTTTGTTTTGCTTTATTTATCTCATCGAAGTCATCATGAATATATTCTGATTGGAAAAGCTGCACACAATTTGTATATAGTAATTAATTATTGAGTGATCTTTAAGTGCTGGGCACTGTTCTAGCCTGCCTTGTGCAACGTTGTGGCCACTAGCCACATATGGCTATTGAGCACATGAATGTAGTTCATGCGACTGGGGAAATGAATTTGTAATTTTATTTAATTTTAATTAATTTATACTTAAATACAAAAACAGATATGAAATAGTTATTAGAATTGTTTTCTGACAGGGTCTTGCTCTGTCACCCATGCTGGAGTGCAGTGGTGCAATCACGGCTCACTGAAGCCTCAAACTCCTGGGCTCATGTAATCCACCTGTCTCAGCCTCCTGAGTAGCTGGGACTACAGACGTGTATCACAATGCCCAGCTAATTTTTAAATTTTTAATATTTTTGTACAGATGGGATCTTCTTATGTTGACCAGGCTGGTTTTATTTATTTATTTATTTAGAGATGGAGTCTCACTCTGTTGCCCAGGCTGGACTGCAGTGGCATGACCATGGCTCACTGCAACCTCTGCCTCCCAGTTTCAAGTGATTCTTCTGCCTCAGCCTCCCGAATAGCTGGGACTACAGGTGCGTGCCACCACGCCTGGCTAATTTTTGTATTTTTAGTAGAGACGGGGTTTCACCATATTGGCCAGGCTGGTCTCGAACTCCTGACCTCGTGATCATCCGCCTCAGCCTCCCAAAGTGCTGAGATTAGATGCTGAGCCACCACATCTGGGCAATTTTTTGTAATTTTAGTGGAGACAAGGTTTCACCATGTTGGTCAGGCTGGTCTCAAACTCCTGACCTCAAATGATCCTCCTGCCTCAGCCTCCCAAAGTGCTGGGATTATAGTCATGAGCCATTGCACCCGGCCATTAGAAAACTTTTTTTTTTTGAGATGGAGTTTCGCTCTTGTTGCTCAGGCTGGTGTGCAATGGTGTGATCTCGGCTCACTGTAACCTCCCCCTCCTGGGTTCAAGCAATTCTCCTGTCTCAGCCTCCTGAGTAGCTGGGATTACAGGCACCAGCCACTACACCTGGCTAAGTTTTGGTATTTTTAGTAGGGATGGGGTTTCACCATGTTGGCCAGGCTTGTCTCGAACTCCTGACCTCAGGTGATCCGCCCACCTTGGCCTCCCAAAGTGCTGGGATTACAGGTGTGAGCCACCGTGCCCAACAAAATATACTATCAAAATTAATTTCACCTGCTTCTTTTTACTAATTTTTAATGTGGCTACAAGTGAATTTATAATTACATATGTGCTCATATTATATTTCTGTTGGGCAGTGCTGCTTTAGGCACTGATGATAAAGCAGTGAACAAAGCAGACAAAATATCCTGCTTTCATGGAACGTGCATTTTAGTGAGGAAGACAGATGATAAAATAAATATATAAACATATATAGTATATCAAATGGTGACAAGTGCTTTGGAGAAAAACAAAGCAAGTAAGTTAATAGGAGATGGTAGGAGGGTTGAACTTTTAAATACGAAGGTCAAGGAACGCCCAAAACCTAAAGATGTTGAAGAGTAAGTAATGAAGCTTTTCCACTGGGTAGAAGGAACAGTAAATGAGGAGGCCTTGATGATGGACAAAGCCTTGGCAATTCAGGGACCTGCAAGGAGGCCCTGTGTGGTAGATCATGGAGTGCAAAGGAGAGGATCAATAGGAGATGAGATCAGACAGGTATGGGAAAAAAAGCTGTAATGCTATAGTGAGACAGGTCAGGTAGGATTGTGATGGGCAGCTTCTGACATGGTTCCAGATGATTCTTGCCTCCTAGTATTAATGCCCTGTGTAATATCTTCCCCTTCAATGTGAGCTGGACCTAGTGAATAAAATACAGTAAATTGATGGGATGCCACTTCCAAGTTTAGTTAGAAAAGACTTGGCTTCCAATTGGCAGGTAGTCTTTCACCCTTTCAACTCTCTCCTGTTTGCTCACTTTTTTTCTTTTTCTTTCTCTCTCTGTCTTTCTTTCTTTCCTTTCTTTTCTTTTTTTTTGACAGAATCTCGCTCTGTGCCCAGGCTGAATGCAGTGCGGGAATCTTGGCTCACTGCAACCTCCACCTCCTGGGTTTCCAGTGATCCTCTCACCTCAGCCTCCTAAGTAGCTGGGATTACAGGTGTGCACCAACCACACCTTTGCCAACTTTAGTATTCTTAGTAGAGACAGGGTTTCACCATGTTGGCCAGGCTGGTCTTGAACTCCTGACATCAAGTGATCCACCCACATTGGGCCTCCCAAAATGCTGGAACTACAGTGTGAGCCACCGCGCCTGGCCCTGTTTGCTCACTTTGGTAAACTGCCATGTTATAACTGCCTTCTGGAAGAAGCTCACGAGGCAAGGAACTGAGGCCAGCCTCTGGCTGACAGCCAGCAAGGAACTAAGGCCCGTTACTGCAAACAACCTGTGAGGATCTGCATGCTGCCACAACCCCTGAATGGGCTTAAAAACAAATTCTGCCCCAGTTAAACCTTGAGATGGGTGAGGTCCCTGCTCTGACACCTTGATCATAGCCTATGAGAGATCCTGAACTCATACCTTGATGGCAGCCTAGCGAGAGACTCTGGTCTGGACAACCCAACTAAGCCATGCTTAGATTCCTGAAAAACAGAAACTGTGAGATAATACATGTGTGTTGTTTTAAGCTGCTAAACTTGGGGGTAATTTGTTACACAGCAAGAGATAACACTAGATATTGTAGGTCACTGTAAGTAGAAACTGAATAGGGAGTTGGTGGGACTCACTGGCTATGTTGCAAATAGACTACAGGAGGGTAAGGGTGAAAGCAGGGAGGTCAGTTGAGAGGCTATTGACATGAGCTTGGTAAGGGTTGCTGGTGGTATTGGTAGAGATATTAAGAAGTGGTTGGATTTCAGACGTATTTTGAAGGCAGAGCCAACAGGCTTTGCTGTTGGTTGGATAAAGAGTGTGTAGGTAATAAGATGACTCTAAGGCTTTTGTTCTGAGGAACTAGAAAGAATGATCATATACTGAGATGGAGAAAACTATAGAAAAACTAGATTCGTGGAGAAAGAATAAGAGTTCGATTTTAGGCATGCTTAATTAGAGATACTTACCAGACATCCCAGTGGGGATGCTGAGTTCGATATACAAGTCTGATGTTTGAGGCTGGAAATATAAATTTGAGAGTCTTTAGCATTTAGATGATAAAATGTTAAAGTCTCCTTGCTTCCCACTTCCACTCCCCACCCATGAGGCCCCCACTATTAGCTCATGTATAGGGACATACATATACACACACCACACACACACATTTTTTTTTTTTTTTTGAGACAGAATCCCGCTGTATC
>NW_022096857.1:0-47077 GCF_006542625.1 Nomascus leucogenys
GAGATCATGCTACTGCACTCCAGCCTGGGCAACAGAGTGAGACTCTGTCACAAAAAAAAAAGAAAAAATAAGAAAACAGAGAAGAAAAACACCACCACCATGTCTCCTGTGTTTGGGTCAGCAGAATAGGGACTGAATCCCTTCTTTTCTGCACACCTGAAGGGTTTTTCTTGCCTCTATTCCTGGATTCTAAATTGAGTGTGTTTCTCCAATGTCTAACCTAACATGATTTGAAGGGTTTCTTTTCCTTGATAGCGGGGTCTTTTGGTGTGGTCTTGGGGCTCAAGAGTAGGGCTCATAGGGATTACAGGGTCAGCTCTCCCACCCTCAGGAGGCCCATTTTTAATAGACGGTGATGTTGAGGCCCAGTGTGGTGGCTCACACCTGTAATCCCCGCACAGGAGTTTGAGACCAGCCTGGGCAGCATGGTGAAACCCCATCTCTATTGAAAAGAAAAAAAAAATCAATATAAAAAACATTTACATGTCAAAGTATATAATAAAGTTTATGAAAAAATAGCTGGTGATGCTGAGTGACGGGCTGATGCCAGGGTCGCCCCAGCTGTGTTGACTGCCCTTCTCTTCCAAGGTGGCCCACATGAAGAGCAAAGACAATCGGATCAAGCTGATGAACGAAATTCTCAATGGGATCAAAGTGCTAAAGCTTTATGCCTGGGAGCTGGCATTCAAGGACAAGGTGCTGGCCATCAGCAGGAGGAGCTGAAGGTGCTGAAGAAGTCTGCCTACCTGTCAGCCGTGGGCACCTTCACCTGGGTCTGCACGCCCTTCCTGGTGAGTGAAGCCACATTTTTCCTGGCCCTCATTGTTTGATGTTTTATTTTGTTTGCGTACCTGAATATTTTTAAAAGGTCACTATGTCGCCCAGGTGCAGTGGCTCATGCTTGTAATCCCAGCACTCTGGGAGGCCAAAGCAGGCGGATCACCTGAGGTCAGGAGTTCAAGACCAGCCTGGCCAACATGGTGAAACCTAGTCTCTACTAAAAATACAAAAAAATAAGCTGGGTGTGATGGCACATGCCTGTAGTCCCAGCTACTTGGGAGGCTGAGGCAAGAGAATTGCTTCAACCTGGGAGGCGACAGTTGGAGTGGGCCAAGATCATGCCACTGGTCTCCAACCTGGGTGACAGAGCAAGACCTTGTCTTAAAAAAAAAAAAAAAAAAAGTCACTGTGTCCGCAAGGCCTTTCCTGAACACTTGGTTTAAACATTTGCCATCTTCTCCATTCTCCTTTATTTTATTCACACTTAGCAGCTTCTAGCCAACCTGTTTAGGAACCATTCGTTATCTATTTACTGTGATATAAGCAGCTTGTGCCAGAATGTAAACCAGTGCCCCCTGCTTCCTGCATTAAGATAGCCTTGCAAGACAAAAAGTGTGAGCTGAGTCGAATGGCACGCTTGGTGCCATAGTTGATCTACATTATGGTGCTGCCTCCTTATTTTGTCACCAACTGGTCACAAAGTATGGACTGTCAGTGTCTCATGGGCCACATGTCAAATGGCATGGTCTAAACACACTCTAAAATTTACTTATTTTGGGCTGGGTGCGGTGGCTCATGCCTGTAATCCCAGCACTTTGGGAGTCCAAGGTGGGTAGATCACTTGAGGCCAGGAGCTCGAGACCAGCCTGGCCAACCTGGCGAAACCCTGTCTCTGCTTAAAAAAAATAAAAAAAAATAAAATAAAATTACCTGGGCATGGTGGTGCGTGCCTATATTCCCAGCTACTCAGGAGGCTGAGACATGAGAATCCCTTGAACCTGGGAGGCAGAGTTTGCAGTGAGCCGAGATCGAGCCACGGCACTCCAGTCTGGGCAACAGAGCAAGACCCTGTCTCAAAAAAGTAAAAAAAATAAATAAGTAAAATAAAATGTACTTATTTCATTGTCTGCTTTTCCCCACTAGGATGTCAGCTCCAGATGGGCATTTTTGTCTTTTCTATTGACTGCTGTGTCCTCAGTATGTAGAACAGTGCATAGCAGGTGCTGAACAAATATTTGTCATCCATTGTAAACAAACAAACAAAAAAATACAGAAAGATATAAAATGAAAAGTATATTGTCCTCTCTTCCATCAGTTCCTCTCTTCCAAAGTGACAGTTTTGCATATGCTTTTAGAGGAAAATGGACAAGCATATAGGTATTTAAAAAGATTTAAATGGAATCATACTGTACATAGTGTTCTCTTTTCTGTAGTTAATAATATATAGTCTTGGTTCATTCATTCTGATCTACTTCATTTTAGTTTTTTTAGGGGGATTTGTTTTGTTTTGAAATGGGGTCTGGCTCTGTCCCCCAGGCTGGAGTACTGTGGTGCGATCATAGCTCACTGCAGCCTTGAACCCCTGGGCCCAAGCAATCCTTCTGCTTTAGCTTCCTAAGTAGCTGGGACTCCAGGTACACCACTACCACTCCCAGCTTGTTTCATTTGCATTCATGATGGATGCTTGCCTGACGTGTGGATGTGCCCTGCTGGAATTACCCTTTCTACCATTCCTTGCAAAAACAGGTTGTTCCTTGTTTTTTTTGCTATTATGATCCATGCTACACTGAAGGTTCTGTTACCTGTCCTGGGGTATGGTAATGGGTCTATCCCTGCCTAGTTGGCTTCGAAAAGTTTAGACAATAGTGCAACTTACCATTTGGCAAAGTTGGCCGCAAATCAGGAGACCACATAGAGATGGACTATGGAAATTCCCTTTTAAGCACAGTTAAAAACAGTTAATGGTGAAGGATGACTTCAGATCATGCCCCATGTTTGTTTTTTCTTTCTTTTTATTAACTGTGTCATTCTTTTTGTAATGTTGTGCTCATTACAACTATTCCTTCTTGGTCAGGTTGGCAAATTATATGTTTTTCTGGCAAGTTTCTGTGAAGCAGTTAAACATGTTTACGAATATGAACTTTTTGGTTAAACTACCACCTGCTTCATCTTAGCTGAGTTGCAGGTGGACTGTCTAAGGAAGCTCCAGCCGTTTCAGCATTTGCGAAAGCGTGTTCATGCTGACACTGAATTTTCTTAGTTTTGCCTTACATCTCTCAGGGTCTGGAACTGCAGGAGAGATGGTGTTCAAATTCAAGCTTGCATCAGAATCACCTGGAGAGCTTGTTATTATATTTTATTATTATTTATTTATTTATGGAGATGAAGTCCCAGTCTGTCACCTAGGCTGGATTGCTGTGGCACGATCTTGGCTGACTGCAGTCTCCGCCTCCTGGATTCAAGCGATTCTTCCACCTCAGCCTCCAAGTAGCTGGGATTACAGGCGTGCAACAACCATGCTCAGCTAATTTTTAAAATATCTTTAGTAGAGATGGTGCTTCACCATGTTGGCCAGGCTGGTCTCGAACTCCTGACCTCAGGTGATCCGCCTGCCTTGGCCTCCCAAAGTGCTGGGATTACAGGTGTGAGCCACTGTGCTGGCTGACAGCTTGCTACTATAAAACTCAGCTTTCTGGGCCCCACCCAAATTTTCAGTTTTAGTAGGCCTGGGTGGGGCCTGAGTATTTGCATTCCTAACATATCCCTAGGTGCTGCTGCTTCTGGTTCAGGTCAACATGTGGAGACACTGGAGTGGATCCTCACTGCCTAAAGTATGGTCCGTGGACCAGCAGCCATGGCATCACCTGGTGCTTGTTAACAGTGCAGAATTTCAGGCCTCAGCCCAGATCCACCGAAACTGAATCTGAGTTGTAACTAGTTCTCTAGGTGGTGTGTATGCACATCAAATTTTGAGAGAGACTGGCAGAAAGTAGGAGTAAAGAAACTTTTTTCTGTAAATACTTTCGGAATTCCGGGCCATATAGTCTGTGTCACAAATACCAGTCTCTTCCAGCATAGTGCAAAAACAGCCTTAGATAATATGGAAATCGATGGGTGTGGCTATGTTCCTGTAAAAAAGTATTTAGAGACACCAAAATCTGAATTTTATAGAATTTGCTTGTGTCGTGTAATATTCTTTTGATTTTTTTTTTGACTTTTAACAAATATGAAATCTGGCTGGGCGCAGGGGCTCATGCCTGTAATCTCAGCACTTTGGGAGGCAGAGACGGGCGGGTTGCTTGAAGCTAGGAGATTGAGACCAGCCTGGCCAACATGGTGAAACCCTGTCTACTAGAAGTACAAAAATTAGCTGGAAGTGGTGGTGCGCACCTGTGGTCATAGCTACTCAGGAGGCTGAGGCAGGAGGATCACTTCAACCCAGGAGGCAGAAGTTGCAGTGAGCCAAGATCATGCCACACACTCCTGGCTGGGCAACAGAGTGAGACCCTTTCCCGCCGCCACCCCCTGCCCCCCAACTCCCCCACCAAAAGAAATTAGCCAGGCATGGTGGAGGATGCTGGTCATCCAGCTTTTTGGGAGGCTGAGGTACGGGAATCGTTTGAACCCGGGAGGCAGAGATCGCAGTGAGCTGAGGTCACGCCACTGTACTCTAAGCCTGGGCAACAGAACAAGACTCTGTCTCAAAAAAAATAAAAAAAATGAAATCAATGCTGAGCTCATGGGCCGTGTGTAAACAGGTGTGGGCCAAATGTGGACCTCAGCCATCCTTGGCCAGCCCCTGGCTTAGAGGACTGGAATGTTCTGAGAGTCAGGACACGTGCCACATGCTACTACCAGGCCACAGTGTGACCCCAAAGCTGGTCATCTCACCTCGCTGGCTCTAGATTTTGTCACATGGAAAATGAAGGGGTTAGATTCCAAGCATGTCAAATACTGGGCTCTGTCCTCCCTCCTCATGCCCACAGCAGACACCCACAGTCACTCATGGGGTTCTTTGCCACTGAGTTATGTTCAAGCAGCCCTCCAGGTGACTGGTGCCAGTGGCCTAGAGTTGAGCAAGAAATGGCATCTCGTTGCCCTTCTGTAACTCCGTGTTCCCTAAGATCACTTCTAGCTCCAATGCCCTTGCATTCTGCCTTGTACATTGCATTCTTCTTACACTCCAATACCTTGACTTTACCGGGGTGCACTGATGAACGCTCTCTTTTTTTGTTTTTTGGAACCAAGTCTCGCTCTGTCACCCAGGCTGAAGTGCAGTGGTGCCATCTCAGCTCACTGCAACCTCCACCTCCCAGTTTAAGCAATTCTCCTGCCTCAGCCGCCCGATTAGCTGGGATTACAAACACGCACCACCATGCTTTGTTAATTTTAATATTTTTAGTAGAGATGGGTTTTTGTCATGTTCGCCAGGCTGGTCTCGAACTCCTGACCTCAAGTGATCCACCTGCCTTGGCCTCCGAATGTGCTCGGATTACAGGCATGAGCCACCGCGCCTAGACTCTCCTTTTTTTTTGAGAAGGAGTCATGCTCTCTCGCCAGGCTGGAGTGAAGTGGCACGATCTCAGCTCACTGCAATCTCCACCTCTTGGGTTCAAGCGATTCTCCTGCCTCAGCCTCCCGAGTAGCTGGGATTACAGGCGCCCGCTACCATGCCCAGCTAAGTTTTGTATTTTTAGTAGAGACGGGGTTTCACCAGGATTCAAGCAATTCTCCTGCCTCAGCGTCCGAGTAGCTGGGATTACAGGCACACGCCACCATGCCAAGCCAATTTTTTGTATTTTTAGTAGAGATGGGGTTAACCATGTTGGCCAGGCTGGTCTCAACCTCCTGGCCTCTAGTGGTCCACCCACCTCGGCCTCCCAAAGTGCTGGGATTACACGTGTGAGCCACCATGCCTGGTGGGTCTTACTTTAAAAAGTAGGAAGTAATGTATTTGCATATGGTGAAACATAATTAAAGCTGCACCAGATGGTATTCATACAGCCGGACTTCTCCACACGTGGCCACCTCAGCCTGCTGACATTCGCCAACAGGTCATCCTTTGTCCCTGTGTTGTAGGGCCTGGCCTGCACATTGTAGGATATTTCCCAGCATCTGTGGCCTCTCCCTGCCAGATGCTAAGTCGTACTTCTTCCTGTTCTTCCCAGTGGTGACAATGGAAAATGGCTCCAGGCATTGTGAAGCGTCCCCTTGGGGGACAGAATTCTCCCAGTTGAGAACCACAGTCCATAGTGAAAGGCCCAAGCCTGTCCTCCCAACACCAGTCACCTTGCTTCCCTCTCTCCATGTTTCTTGTGTGTTTTTCCAGAGTCTGCGTCTGTATCACTGTAACGGTGGATACATGTCATACAAGTAGTTACGGTTACTTGATTCTGTTTACTTTACTTTTATACAAGTGATAGTAAGAGTCATACATAAATACATACAAAATGGCTTTTTTTTCTTTTTTTCTTTTTTTTTTTTTTTTTTGAGACAGGGTCTCACACTGCTGCCCAAGCTGGAGTGCAGCGACATGATCTTGGCTCACTGCAACCTCTGCCTCCCAGGCTCAAGTGATTCTCCAACCTCAGCCTCCCAAGCAGCAGGGACTACAAGCATGCACCACCATGCCCAGCTAATTTCTGTAATTTTTGTAGAGACAGGGTCTCACTTTGTTGCCCAGGATGTTTTCAAACTCCTGAGCTCGAGCAATCCGCCTGCCTCTGTCTCCCAAAGTGCTGGGATTGTAGGTATGAGCCACTGCGCCTGGCCTTGATGGCATTTTGAAAGGTCTTCTCTTAGAGGAAAAGATCCAAGCCAGAGGGCGCTGGTGATGAGGTTTGGTCTGCGCCTTGTGTCCCGCTTAGGAGGGGATGGGCAGTGTGTTCTCACAGCTTTTTGCTCTGCACATTGGATTCATTGGCAAAACCCACAGTTTCCAGGTTGTCACTAAACTTTGCTTATGACTTCCTGCCCTGTTCCCTATTAGGAAACCACAGCAGAAGATGCTTAAGAGCAGGACTGGCTTTTCTTCTCTTTTTTCTTTCTTTCTTTTTTTTTTTTTTTTGTTTTAGAGACAGGGTCTTGTTTTGATGCCCAGGTTGGAGTACAGTGGCTTGACCACAGCTCACTGCAACCTCCAGCTCCTGAGCTAAAGTGATCCTCCTGCCTCAGCCTCTGGAGTAGCTGGGATTACAGATGTGAGATACTGAACCCGGCTACCAGCTTTACTTACCCTTTTCTTGACCTTCCTTGCCATTTAGTTTCCCGGAGTTTCCAGAGACAGAGTTTGTTGAGCTGTTTGGCAAGAAACAGATGGGCCTGGGTGTCAGTTAGGGAGACCTTGTCCTGGCCGAGGCATCGAAGCCTCTGACTACATTAGGATAAAATATGTGGCCTTCAGTTCCCCTGGAAGGTGTCTGAGTGTTTTTTCCACTGGTGCATTCCTGTGCTTCAAAGACGATGAGGTGTTTACCCAGCGGTAGGTGTGATGGAACACAGAGGCCAGGGAAGGCCAGGGATGCCATCCAGGGACTGATGGCACTGTTTTTCTGGAATGCCAAGCCTGGCATTTACCACGTCCACCTAATGCACTTTCCTGAAATAGCATTGCCAGGCAACCGTCAATATTTAACATTTTCTGTCTTGGATGATTTGTGAGCTTCTTGCCTTCTGTTTACCCGGAATCTCCCTTTGTTACAATAATTCATCATTCTCTGTGGTAATGATCTGTCCTGTAGTTCTCTGCTGATCATATCCTAGGGTCCATGGAGACACGGCCACGACCATGTCATTTTATTTATTTATATATTTATACATTTCTGTATTTTTGAAACGGAGTCTCATTCTGTCGCCCAGGCTGGAGTGCAGTGGCACAATCTCAGCTCACTGCAACCTCCACCTCGTGGGTTCAGCTGATTCTCCTGCCTCAGCCTCCTGAGGAGCTGGGATTACAGGTGTGTGCCACCACACCCAGCTAAGATTTTTGTCTTTTTAGTAGAGATGGGGTTTCACCAAGTTGGCCAGGTGGGTCTCAAACTCCTGACCCCAAGTGATCCGCCCACCTCGGCCTCCCAAAGTGCTGGGATTGCAGGCGTGAGCCACCACGCCCAGTCAGACCTTGTCATTTTGTGCTTGTACCCGCAAAGCATAGGGAACTTGGTAAATGGTTCATGCTCCGTAAATGTATGTAGGTAAATGAACAAATACATGAATGAATGAATGGTTGAAATAAATCATATTAGTTAGGAACTGTCTTGCAAATGAAGAAACGTAGCTTAAATCAACTAGAGTAAGAGAAGAGGGGGATTTTTGAGTCATAAAACTGAAAAGTCTAGAAAAAGACTTTCAAGCATGATGGGGTTCCAGGCATAGCTGGATCTAGGAGTTCCCAAGACAGTGTTGGGAATAACAACGTCTCTGACTCTCAGCTCTGTTTTCTTGATGGTGGTTTCTTTATTAGCTGACAGTTTCCTGATCATCCTGTCACCTCAGCAACCTCTGTGAACAGAGAGTCTTACTCTTTTCCCCTAATAGTTCCTGCAAAGCTATGGGATTGAGTCTCATTGGTTGTGGTCGATCACATGCTTCTTCCTGAGCCAGTCACTGAGCCCAGGGAGATAGGATGCTTGGGTCAGCCAGGGCTGGGTCATGTCTTTCAGGGCTTGGGGCCAAGGTAGGGGGTGAGGGAGGAGGTTCATCTGTGGCTGAAGCTCATAGGTTGAGATTGGGAGAAGTTCAGTTCCCCCAGAGAAAATTGCGTGTTGCAATAAACAGCAGTAGATGCCAGGCAGGCAGTAGGAGCAGATAACTGCACACAGGGCATCAGGATTTTTAGGGGGTGGGCTGGAGTGTAGGGGTTCCATTCATTGGTTTTCCACGTTTCTCAGAAAAGGCACCTAGGGGACAGGTGCTCCTCACTGTGTATGAAGGACTTTCGCACCCTTGACCCTCGCCTATTACAAGGCGAACTCCAGTCTCCTCCTGCCTGGAGCCCCAGTCATTGTGCCCATCCTACCAGCCTCTTCGGATTTCCAAACACTGCCTGTAGGGAGCCTGTTAAAGCCTGTACTTCCACTAGACTGTGCGTCTCAGGGTTGCCAAGCCCTCCTCAGTCCCCAGCGCATAATGGGTGCTCAGTTAATAACTGAGGGGTGGATGGCTAGATGACTTCCTACTTCTGGAGAAGACAGGACCGTGGACCTGAAAGGGGCTGCGTGATGTCCTGTCCCCTCTCTGTGTGTGCCCTGTGCTGCCAGCAGCTGGCATCGATTGGTACTTGGCTCACCAAGAGGGCTGGTACGTTTTGGTGGTGAGATGCCTGAGGCCTGGTTTGCTTCACTGCTGAAGAGACACCTCTGATGTGCTCTTCTGCCCTCAGGCAAATTCACCTACCCCTTCCCCACCCATTTATCCACTCCTACCCATCCATCATCTACCCAGCAGACATTCACTGAGCGCCATGATCTGAGCTCTGTCCTAGGCTCTGACAATACAGCAGTGAATACTACAAGTAATAATCTCCAGTCATGGAACATTCATTTTCACAGAGAGAGACAGACAAGGAACAATAGGCACAATAAATAACTCCTAGTGCTAGAGAAAGCCATCCTAAGTGCTATAGAAAGAAAAGAGTCAGGTCTTTGTAATAGGGGTGGCTTGCAGTTTTAAGTAGGGTGGTCCAAGCTCACTGAGAAGGTGACACTTGAGGAAAGACTTGATGGAGGTAAAGAGGCCAACCAGGGAATAGCTAAAGCACATGCAAAGGCCCTGGGGCACTACTTTGCCCATTCATAGGTGGGATAACCATGGAGGCTGAAACAGTGGGAGTGAGGGGAGAGTGACAGATGAGGCCAAATGAGGTACAAGGAAGGGACTTTACAAATCAGCTGGGCCCTGGGATCTGAGTTAGCACTTTGACTTCTACACTAAAAAATAGGTTGACTTTGGAGAGGTACTTTTTAAAAAATTACTTATTTAGAGACAGGGGCCTCACTCTGTTACCCAGGCTGGTGCGGGGGCACAGTCATAGCTCACTGCAGCCTCGACCTCTTGGGCTCAAATGATTCTCCTGCCTCAGCCTCCCTAGTAGCTAGGACTACAGGTGCATGCCACTATGCCTGACTTCTTATTATTATTATTATTATTTTGAGAGGGAGTCTTGCTCTGTCGCCCAGGCTGGAGTGCAATGGCGCGATCTTGGCCCATTGCAACCTCTGCCTCCCGGGTTCAAGTGATTCTCCTACCTCAGCCTCCCAAGTAGCTGGGACTACAGGCACATGCCACCACACCTGGCTAATTTTTGTATTTTTAGTAGAGACAGGGTTTTGCCCTGTCGGACAGGCTGTTCTTGAACTCCTGACCTCAGGTGATCCACCTGCCTTGGCCTCCCAGCGTGCTGGGATTACAGGGTGAGCCATTGAGCCCAGCCGCCTGGCTTGTTTTTTAAAAAATTTTGTAGAGACACAGCCTTGCTTTTTTGCCCAAGCTCAGCTCAAACTTCTGGCATCAAGTGATCCTCCTTCCTTGGCCTCGCAAAGCATTTGGATTACAGGCATGGGCTACCATGCCTATCGAAATTTATTTTTTTAATGGAGGTATAATTCACCATTTAAAAGTGTGCAATTCAGTGGTTTTTTTATGTAGGTGGTGTGATGCTCACCCAGTGGGTTTTTGTGTAGGTGGTGTGAAGGTCACTCAGTGGGTTTTTGTGTAGGTGGTGTGAAGGTCACTCAGTGGGTTTCTGTGTAGGTGGTGTGAAGGTCACCCAGTGGGTTTTTGTGTAGGTGTTGTGAAGGTGACCCAGTGGGCTTTTGTGTAGGTGGTGTGATGCTCACCTAGTGGGTTTTTTGTATAAATGATACGACAGTCACCACTAATTCCAGGACATTTTCAATACCCCAAAAGGAAGCCCTGTACCTGTTATCAGTTGCTCCCCAAACCTTCCATTCCATCCCAGGCAACCACTAATCTGCTTTCTGTCTGTCTCTATTTATCTACTCTGGACATTGCATATAAATGGAATCAAACAACAGGTGGCCTTTTCTGACTGTTTCTTTCTTTTTTTTTTTTTTGAGACGAAGTTTTTTCTCTCTTGTTGCCCACCTGGAGTGCAATGGCACGACCTTGCCTCACTACAACGTTTGTCTCCTAGGTTCAAGTGATTCTCCTGCCTCAGCCTACTGAGTAGCTGGGATTACAGGCATGCACCACCACTCCTGGCTAATTGTATATTTTTAGTAGAGACGGAGTTTCTCCATGTTGGTCAGGCTGGTCTGGAACTCCCGACCTCAGGTGATCCGACCACCTCAGCCTCCCAAAGTGCTGGGATTTCAGGTGTGAGCCACCCCGCCTGGCCATCTGACTGGTTTCTTAGTGTGATGTTTTCAAGGTTTATCCATGTTTTAGCATGTATAAGAATTTCACTCCTTTTTATGGTTGAATAGTCTATCATGTAGATACATGTAGACCCTTTTGAGTAAAGAATATCTCTGGGCTGGGCATGGTGGCTCACACCTGTAATCCCAGTATTTTGGGAGGCCGAGGCAGACGGATCACTTGAGGCCAGGAGCTCAAGACCAGCCTGACCAACATGGCGAAACCCCATCTCTACTAAGAAAAATACAAAAAAATTAGCTGGGCATGGTGGTGGGCGCCTATAATCCCAGCTACTTGGAAGCTGAGGCATGAGAATCGTTTGACCCTGGGAGGCAGAGGTTGCAGTGAGCTGCGATCGCACCACTGCACTCCGTCTTATGCAAAAGAATGAGACTGTGACTCAAAAAAAAAAATTGTCTTTAGGTAAGATGCCAGTGTTTCATTACCACTTAGAAGATGGGAGCCAGGATGGGTGCAGTGGCTGATGCCTGTAATCCCAGCACTTTAGGTGGCCGAGACAGGCAGATGGCCTGAGCCCAGGTGTTCGAGAACAGCCTGGGAAGCATAGGGAGACCCTGTCTCTACAAAAATAAAAAAATTAGCCAGGCATGGCGGTATGCGCCTGTAGTCCTAGCTACTCGGGAGGGTGAGGTGGGAGGAATGCTTGGGCCCAGGAGGTCGAGGCTTTGGTGAGCCATGATTGCACCGCTGCACCCAGGGATCATGTGTCCCTGTCGTTTTGAGCACCTTGCCTCCCTCTTGACATTGGAGCCTGGAAAATTTCTGTGCCATGGCTCAGCGTCATCTGTCTTGTTAATGTCAGAGCCAGAAAACGAACCAACTCTGGCTGCCCATGGGACTGGGCTCTTGCTTATGGGACCACATTAATAGATTCCTTGGAAGAATGATCTAAGGAATTTGGACCAAATCTTGTAACAAGAAATAAAAGCAGCTGCCATCTGTTGAGTTTTACTGTGCTTGGGCCCTGTGCAAATAAGCACGCTACATAAGCGCCAACAGCCCTTAAAAGCCTATCATGACTTCCATTTTATAGATGAGAAAATAGGGGCTCGCCTGGAGAGGTGAAATAACCAGGGCCCCACAGCGGATATGGCAAAGTATATGGTTTTTATTTTTAAGCTATATGACCTTCCAGGAAGTAACAATGAAATGGCAGTACTGAGACGCTGAAAATACATGGGACGATGGCCAGATGGCAGGGCTCTTTGGGTAGAGTGGGAGAGGCAGCTCCCTTGAATGGTGAGAGGGAGGAGCCAGGTGACCACCTAGATGGAAGATGGTTTCAGGCAGAGGAAATGGCAGGGGCAAAGGCCTGGCTTGGGGATTGTGCTTGGTGCTTTTGAGGAATACTAAGAATGCCCCTCTAGGACATCGCTGAGAAAGTTGATGGGAGAGGCCAGCTCTTTGGGCTCCTCCTGGTCGTTGATTTATCCAGTTCATTCCTGGAGTGTTTAGTGAACACCTGCTATGTGCCAGATACTGCCCTAGGTGTTTCCACGAGCTCCAGCAGCCGGTCAGTTGTGGCCACCTGGGGAGGGCCCGAGCGCATCCCCAGGGCCTGTCACTGCTCCTAGGATGATGACTCTCACTCAGGGCACAGCAGTCAGCACCGGGCGTTCTGCTTGCAGGTGGCCCTGTGCACATTTGCCGTCTACGTGACCATTGACAAGAACAACATCCTGGATGCCCAGACAGCCTTCGTGTCTTTGGCCTTGTTCAACATCCTCCGGTTTCCCCTGAACATTCTCCCCATGGTCATCAGCAGCATCGTGCAGGTACAGGGGGAAGCTGGGGCGACTTCCGAGAGGGGGCCTTGGGGTTCTAGGCCACAAAAGCATGGAAGTGCCCCTGAGCGCAGCCTCTAGATCACACTCCCGATCGGGCTCCATGAGGCCCGGACCAAGGCTGCCATGCTTTTGTCTGGTCATGCCCGAAAGAAAGAAAATGCATTTGACTTCTTGACAGAGAATTTGCACTTGATTATATGAATCAAGTTTAATGCAGCAAGGCTTTCCCATGCTCTGGAAGAATCTTTCCGAAACACTCTGTTCTCTTCTGCCATTCCTCCGCCATTCCTATTCTTTTTTTCAAAAATGTAGCTCTTGTCTGACTTGATTGATCTTACAACCCACTGATAGGTCTTGACCACCCACGCTTTGAGAAACCCCAACCTTACAGCCGGGTGCGGTGGCTCACGCCTGTAATCCCACCACTTTGGGAGGCTGAGGTGGGTAGATCACCTGAGGTCAAGAGTTCGAGACCAGCCTGGCCAACATGGTGCAACCTCATCTCTACTAAAAATACAAAAATTAGCCACGTGTGGTGGCGGGTCCCTGTAATCCCATCTACTCGGATGGCTGAGGCAGGAGAATTGCTTGAGCCCAGGAGGAAGAGGTTGCAGTGAGCCAAGATTGTGCCATTGCACTCCAGTCTGGGTGACACAACAAAAACTCCGTCTCAAAATAAAAAAAAAAAAGAAAAACCCCAACCTTATGGCCAGGCATGGTGGCAGATGCCTGTAATCCCAGCACTTTGGGAGGCCAAGGCAGGTGGATCACCTGAGGTCCGGAGTTTGAGACCAGCCTGGCCAGCATGGGGAAACCCTGTCTCTACTAAAAATACAAAAATTAGCCAGATGTGGTGGTGGGTGCCTGTAATCCCAGCTAATCTGGAGGCTGAGGCACAAGAATCGCTTGAACCCGGGAGGTGGAGGTTGCAGTGAGCCAAGATCGTGCCACTGCACTCCAGCCTGGGTGACTGAGTGAGACGCAGTCTCCAAAAAAGGAAGTAATACGACATGAACCCTATGTACACATCACTCAGTTTCAACATCAGCATTTTTTGGCTGGGCGCAGTGGCTCATGCCTGTAATCCCAGCACTGTGGGAGGCCGAGGTGATAGGATTGCTTCAGCCCAGGAGTTCAAAAATCAGCCTAGGCAACATAATGAGATCCCTACTCTACAAAAAACAACAAAATGGGTGTGGGGTGCACACCTGCAGTGGCTACATGGGAGGCTGAGGCAGAAGGATCACTTGAGCCTAGGAGTTTGAGGCTGCAGTGAGTTATGTTTGCACCACTCTACTCCAGCCTGGGCAACAGAGCTAGACTCTGTCTCAAATAAAGAAACCAAGGCTGGGCGCAGTGGCTCAGGCCTGTAATCCCGGCACTTTGGGAGGCCGAGGTGGGCGGATCACGAGGTCAGGAGATCGAGACCATCCTGGCTAACACTGTGAAACCCCGTCTCTGCTAAAAATACAAAAAAATTAGCCGGGTGTGGTGGCAGGCGCCTGTAATCGCAGCTACTCAGGAGGCTGAGGCAGGAGAATGGTGTGAACCCAGGAGGCGGAGCTTGCAGTGAGCCTAGATTGTGCCACTGCACTCCAGCCTGGGTGACAGAGCGAGATTCTGTCTCAAAAACAAACCCAAAACATTTTGCCACAGTTGATTTATCTCATCCTTTTTCAGTATCCCTCCCTTGTCCCTCTTTCCCTTCATTTGTTTTTAATGCTAAACTCTGCTATCTATCCCTTCATTCTTTCCTTTTTTTGCCAAATAATTTTAAAGCAAATCTCAGACCCCTTACATTCTACCCACAAATACTTCAGCGTGCATTTCTTCCTACATAGTATAACACCGTCATCATGTCTAGGCAAACTAACAGTAAGTTTTTACAATAATAGCCCATATCCAAGTTTTCTGGAGTATCTCAGAAATACCTGTCCCATTGGGCTGTTTGAATTGGCTCTGTTGTATTTGCTATTATGTTTCCAGAGTCCCTATTCCACTAGGCCTCTGCCCTTTTCTTCTTTTATTTTTATTTGTATTTATTTATTTTTTGAGATGGAGCCTCACTCTGTCACCCAGGCTGGAGTGCAGTGGCATGATCTTGGCTCACTGCAACCTCCGTCTTCCCAGGTTCGAGTGATTTTTCTGCCTCAGCCTCCCAAGTAGCTGGGATTGCAGGTGCGTGCCACCATGCCAGGCTGGTTTTATATATATATATTTTTAGCGGAGGCGGGGTTTCACCATGTTGGCCAGGCTGGTCTCAAACTCCTGACCTCAAGTGATCTGCCTGCCTCAGCCTTCCAAAGTGCTGGGATTACAGGTTTGAGCTACCACGCCCAGTCATTTGCCCATTTTTTCTGAAATACCTTTCGTGGGCTTTTAAAACAAAGCAGAACCAAAACCTGTTTCTTTTTTGTTTTTTGTTTTGTTTTGTTTAATTCTAAAGTATACACTGGTTCTAAGAAATGTGGGACCTTCAGAAATAAGGGAGGGCATGTGCACCTCCACACCCAGGGAAACCCTTGAAAGTTAACCGTGGTTGGTTTTGCAAAAATGCTTTTTAAAAATAACTCTCCCCTGCCATTGCTCTCTGCATAGGCGAGTGTCTCCCTCAAACGCCTGAGGATCTTTCTCTCCCATGAGGAGCTGGAACCTGACAGCATCGAGCGACGGCCTGTCAAAGACAGTGTGTGTGTGTTCGGTCCTGGTTTCTGGAAGTGGCCGCCTTCCCATCTCCTACTGGGCCCTCCCTACTTGCATTTCTTTGCTTTGGCTGCCCTCAGGTTTGACTCTGCCCAGCCGCTTGTCTGCAAGACCCCGGGGGACATGGGTTCTGCAGAGCTGGTAGAAGGGAAGGGAAGCCTGGCCTCCTGGGCTTCTGTCCTGTCTTAGACTTCCCAGGAGGGGGAACTTGCACTTGCATTTTTGTTTTCTTGCTGAGGGACAGCAGCTGCTTGAGGCTTCCCCCTGAGAGTCACTTTCCAAGGCTTTGACCTTGATTCTATTCTGGGCTAAATGAGGACTCTGGAGGCTGGCCAGCCTCCACCACCCACAAGCTGTGTAGACTTAGGTCTGAACCTCAGTTTTATCTAGATAAGGGAAACAAAAGTACCTTTCTTTGGCCGAGTGTTACTTGGATTTTTGTTTGTTTGTTTGTTTGTTTTGAGACAGGGTCTCATTCCATCACCCAGGCTGGAGTGCAGTGGCGCAGTCACAGCTGTAACTGCAGCCTTGATTTCGCGGGCTCAGGTGATCCTCTGACCTTAGCCTCCCAAGTAGCTGGAACTACAGGCACACACAGCACCATACTTGGATAATTTTTTGGTATGTTTTGTAGAGACAGGGTTTCGCCATGTTGTCCAGGCCAGTCTCGAACTCCTCAGCTCAAGCAATCCACCTGCCTCAGCCTCCGAAAGTGCTGGGCTTATAGGCATGAGCCTCTTCTCCTGGCCTTTTTTTTCCCCAATATTAAACTTTTTTATTTGGAGAGACAAGGTTTTGCTTTGTCCCTCAAGTTGATCTTGAACTCGTGGGCTCAAGGATCCCTCTGCCTCAGCCTCCCAAAGTGCTGAGATGACAGATGTGAGCCACTGCACCCGGCCATGCATTTTTATTGGCAGATTTGTTTGTTTTGTAGCTTGTTAATTTATCGTTTCCCAGCCCATCCCCCTGAGCCAGGGATGTTGTTTGTAACCATCTCTCTAGGCATTTAATAATAAATATTAGGCCGGGCACAGTGGCTCACACCTGTAATCCCAGCACTTTGGGGAGCTGAGGCAGGTGGATCACTTGAGGTCAGGAGTTCGAGACCAGCCTGGCCAACATGGGGAAACCCCGTCTCTACTGAAAATACAAAAATTAGCTGGACATGGTGTTGGGCACCTGTAATCCCAACTACTCGGGAGGCCGAGGCAGGAGAATCACTTGAATCCAGGAGGCGGAGGTTGCAGTGAGCCAAGATCACGCCACTGCACTCCAGCCAGGGCAACAGAGAGAGACTCTATCTCAAAAAAAAAAAAATAATAATAATAATAAATATTAATGGCAGTCAGTGCAGTGACACGTTCACTTATAAAGCCCCTGTCATGCACATTCTGTTCCAAGGATGTCAATGTCCCAACTTGTCCATTACCCACCGTGGCACCCCTGGAGGAGAGTGGTGGAAACCCCCATTTTCCAGATGAAGAAAGTGGTCTCTGAAACTTGCCTGAGATTGCACAGCTGATCAAAAGAAAAACCAGCATTCACACCCGCAGCCCGTCGGTAGAGTCCATGCTCTTCCTGGCCATAGGGTGTTGCCTCACTGAGATTTACTGAGCACCTACTATGTGCCAAGCATTGTGGGAAGTGCTCTGTGTGCACTGCCTCATAGACACCCCACCACAGCCCTCTGAAGTTGATTGCATGATTGTCAGCCGTATTTTACAGATGAAAAAGTGAGGCACAGGCTGGGTACAGTGGCTCGTACCTATAATCCTAGTACTTTGGGAGGCCAAGGCTGGAGGATTGCTTGAGGCCAGGAGTTTGAGACCACCTTGGGTAATGTAGTGAGACCTTGTCTCTACAAAAATTAAAAAATTCACCAGGCATGGTGGTGCACCTGTAGTCCTAGTTACTTGAGAGGCTGAGGCAGGAGTTACTGGCTGAGCCCAGGAGTTCAAGGCTATAGTGAGCTATGATCGTGCCACTGTACTCCAGCCTGGGCATCAGAGTGAGACCCTGTCTCAAAAAAAAAAAAAAAAAAAAGCACAGAGAAGTTAAGTAACTTGCCTGTGGCTACCCAGCTACGAAGTGGTAGCCCCAGGATTCAAACCCATACAGTCTGGCTCCAGAGTCCAATGAGTGTGGTCAGAAGACTGAATGTGTGTAAATGTCGGTTATACCGCAAGAGCTGTGTCTGGCACCTTGCAGGCGCTCAGGTATCTTTAGTGGCACCTAAAATGTTTGACACAGCACCTGGTGTATAGAAGATGCTAAACAGATCACGGGAGTTGTCACGTCTCTGGTCTGAGCGAGATGGTCTCAGCATCTTCAGCTCAGCCCCCTGGTGTGGGGTTTCTTATCCTGGGTGCTACTGATATCTGGAGACACATTGTTCTTTGTGCTTGGGGACTGTGGGATGTTGAGCAGCAACTCTGGACTCTACCCATTAGATACAGTAGTACCCACCCCAATTTTGACTACCAAAAGTGGCTCCAGACATCGCCAGATGTGCCTTGAGGGGCACAGTTGCCTCCAGTTGAGAACCGTGGCCCAAGTGGATGCTGCCTCCCAACACCCCTGGGCTGTGGTCATCTGGTTTCTGCTGTCCCAGTGTCCCACATCCCCTCACATCATAAGGGAATGATTCCATCTGCTCTGGGGTCAAATTTCTCTGCTAAACACAGGCTGAAATTTGAGGTGGCCGGCGGTGGGCGGGGGGTGGTTTCTTGCTACTGAAGTTGTTCACAGCTCAATGGAAGCATCAGGAAACCCCTAGGCCCCTGGGTGCCGCCCACACCGCAGCCCCTCCTTCCTGCCCTAATAGTGGTCTCCTAGGTGGTTGGACTTTCTGGAATGTTTAGCACGCTCTAGCCAGTGGGGGTCCCCTTGGCTGCTCCCCGCTCCCAAGCTAACCGTTCTCTGCAACCTCTCTCTCTCCAGTGGCTTTTCTTAAGTCTCTTAAATAGCAACTCCCAGTTTCCTCATTCCACATCCACTCTTTTAGAAGAGCTGAGGGAGAAAGTTAATCTAGGTTAACCAGCACCTTCCTCTCTCTGTAGGTTTTTTGTTTTTTTGATGTATGAAGTTATTTCTTCATTTGACAACTTAAAAAAATGCTACTGTGTTATCTCCAGATGGTCTTAAGGTGGCTTGTAATTCAGAGAGTTGCTTTTCTGTTTTATCTTTTTTCTTTTTCTTTTCTTTTTTTTTTTTTTTTTTTTTGGAGACAGAGTCTCACTCTGTTGCTCAAGCTGGAGTGCAGTGGCACGATCTTGGCTCTCTGCAGCCTCTGCCTTGGTTTCAAGCGATTCTCCTGTCTCAGACTCCTGAGTAGCTGGGACTACAGGCATGCACCACCACACCTGGCCAATTTCTGTATTTTTAGTAGAGATGGGGTTTCACCATGTTGGCCAGGCTGGTCTCGAACTCCTGACATCAGGTGATCTGCCCGCCTCGGTCTCCCAAAGTGTTGGGATTACAGGCATGAGCCCCTGCGACTGGCCTGCTTTTGTTTTAAGTGAGAGATGTGAAGTAAAAGGAAAATAACAGGAAGAAGAGTAAAAGAAGACAGAGGTGCTAGGAGCCTTAGAAGTGTGGAGCTGGCCGGACGCGGTGTCTCATGCCTGTAATCCCGGCACTTTGGAAGGCCGAGGCAAGCAGATCACTTGAGGCCAAGAGTTCGAGACCAGCCTGAGCAACATGTCAAGACCCCATCTCTACAAAAAATACAAAAAAATTAGCTGGGTGTGGTGGTGCACATCCTGTAGTCCCAATTGCTCAGGAGGCTGAAGTGGGAGAATCGCCTGCACCTGGGAGGTGGAGGTTGCAGTGAGCCGAGATCGCACCACTGCACTCCAGCCTGGGTGCAGAAGCCAGATCCTGTCTCAGAAGAAGACAGAAACACAGAGCCAGTTAACGTGGGCTTTGTCTCCAACACTCTCCCCTCCCCCTTGCCCTCATACCACACTTCCTGTTCCGTATCCTCTTTTTTTGAGTTTATCATGATGGGTGTTTTAGAAAGATCCACCTGCTGTGATGTGATGTGTGTAGGGTGGTGTGGCTGGGGGAGGAAGACAGATAGAGGACATGGGGAGAAGGGTGAACGACCTCCCTTTGAACCTCAAGGAGGGCCCAGCGGTCTGATGCAGGCCACCCCAGTGGAGAGAGGTTTGCATGTGGACGCCATCTGTTTCCCACTGACCTTGGCCACTGCTCAGCCCTCCCAGCTGGACCTGCCCCGAACCTGCCTGAGAAGGGCCAGGGCGTCGAGAACACTGAGTAATTCTCGTGGGGCCCCCGCCTGTGCAGTCATCTCCCGAGATGATCATCCAGATGGCGCAACCCCATCTTACAAGGACAAAGCTTCTTGCAGTTTCCTTCTGCTTTCTGGGTCTGGGGCTGCCTCCAAAACTACAGGTTGAGTTTCTTCTTTCAGAACCTGTGGCTGATGTCACCAGATAATAATGCCTAGCGCCATTTGTGTTAAGCGTCTGGGGTTGAACCACTCAAGCAGAGAAAGAGAGCGTTCTGTTCATGTGGAGTCCCACAGCTCAGCCTGTGCCTGACATGTTGTCTCTGCTTTGTAGGCGGGGGCACGAACAGCATCACCGTGAGGAATGCCACATTCACCTGGGCCAGGGGCGACCCTCCCATGCTGAATGGGTAAGCTGGGACGTGGACACACGTGATGGCGTGGAGAGAGCCACAGGGCTTTTGTCAGACGTGGATTCGAATTCCCAAGCACTATTCTACTAGTGTTCGTTTCTCCTGTGGCCCTGGAATCTGGGGCAGGGGTCTTTGTTTCCTTCCCCTTCCCCAGCTTTTAGCTCAGCACCTGAGGCGTGGCAGGCCCTTTGCACATGCATGTTAAAGGACCGTATGCACAGGTTCAGCTGCTCCTGAATGCTGTTATTGCAGGTGCATGTCCCACCTTCAGACCTGAGTTCTGCCCACCAGGTGTTCGTCGGCTCATTCCTCTGCCAAGCTAGGCAGTCTCACACATGTGCACTGATGTGGCCGGGTGTCCCCTTTGCCCACAGACGCGGATCTTGGTCATGCACAGCATGAGCTACTTGCCACAGGTGGATGTCATCATCGTCATGAGTGGCGGCAAGATCTCTGAGATGGGCTCCTACCAGGAGCTGCTGGCCCGAGACGGCGCCTTCGCTGAGTTCCTGCGTACCTATGCCAGCACAGAGCAGGAGCAGGACCCAGAGGAGAACGGTAGGGGCAGCCCCAGGGTTCCTCCCGCTCGGGGTGTCTGGCGCCTTGAAGGGCCACATTGGCCTCTTTGAGGTTGCCACCAGCCACGCGGGGAAGGCGGCTCATCAGGGCATGAGGGTGGGAGCTGGATGGAGCCCCCTAAAGAAGCAACGTGGAAAACCACCTTAGTCCCTGCAGCGCTGAATTGAGAGAGAGTCTCAGTGCTTTATGCCCAGGGGACGGGAGCACCAGGCTTCAACTCAGCTGACCTCAGGGCAGGGTCTAGCGCCTTCCTGGAACAGGACCTTGGACCTGATGAGTTTCAGGGTCCTTATGGCAAAAATGGGAATGATGGTAATTAAAGTCCTGGCTCTCGGGGCTGAAACTGAGGACATACGTGACGCAAGAGATATGAGGGTTGTGAGGTGAAGCATGGAGTTAAGCTGGCAGGCTCGCGTTGGTGATGTCTGGGTTCAATCGCCGGCCGCTCATCTCCCCAGCTGTGTGACCTCAGGCCTGCCCTTCAGACCCATCTGAGCTTCACTTCCCTCCCTCATAAAGCAGTTCAGCAGGGCCAGACGTGGTGGTTCCCAACACTTGTAATCCCAACGCATAGAGAGGCTGAGGTGGGAGGATCGCTCCAGCTCAGGAGTTTGAGACCAGCCCCGGTAGCATGGCGAAACCTCATCTCTACAAAAAATACAAAAAATTTGCCAGGCGCAGTGGCTCACGCCTGTAATCCCAGCACTTTGGGAGGCCGAGATGGGTGGATCACTTGAGGCCAGGAGGAGTTCAAGACCAGCCTGGCCAACATACTGAAACCCCAACTCTACAAAAAAAAAAAAAAAATTCAGATACTATTAAGTGCTTTGAAGGGGGAAAAAAAAGACAATGCCGTGGGTTGAGGAGTGATGGGTGTCATTGTGGCAGCCCAGGCAGGGGATAGGGAAACCCTCTCTGGGGAGGTTACATTGACATAGGAAGGAGCCAGCAGGGAGAAGATGTGGGAACAGTGTTGTGGGCAGAGGGAACAGCAAGTGCAAAGGCCTCAGGACCAGCATGAGCTCAATTTGTTTATAAAACAAAAAGGCTGGTGTGGCCAGACCATGGTGTGCCAGGACATGGGGGGCAGGAGAAGAGGTCAGCACAGTGATTGTCCTGCAGGGCCTTCCAGGTGGGTTTTGGTCTAACTGCCCTGGGAAGCCACTGAATGTCAGAGAGGCAAAGTGACCAGCCCCAGGATACACAGCAGCTGCTGGCAGGGTTGGTTCTCAAGTTGGTCTCTGAGTTTCTCATCCTCTGTCTGGGGTGGGAGCTCCTTCTCTGCAGAGGTCCTAGTGGTCTCTAATAAGTGCTTTCTTGAGATGTAATTCACACATGTAGGCTAGGCGCAGTGGCTCATGCCTGTAATCCCAGCACTGTGGGAGGCTGACGCAGGTGGATCACCTGAGGTCAGGAGTTCGAGACCAGCCTGGCCAACATGATGAAACCCCGTCTCTACTAAAAATACAAAAATTATCCTGGCATGGTGGCACACGCCTATAGGCCCAGCTACTGGGGAGGGTGAGGCAGGAGAATAGTTTGAACCTGGGAGGCGGAGGTTGCAGTGAACAGAGATTGTGCCACTACACTCCAGCTTGGGCAACAGAGCAAGACTTAGTCTCAAAAAAAACACAAACAAAAAACCAAAAAAAAAAAAAAAAGAAGAAAACAAAAATTCATACAACATACAGTTAACCCACTTAAATCACACAATCCAACCATCACCACAATCAAGTTTAGAACTTTTTTTAATCACGCCCAAAAGAAACCCCAATCCATCAGCCGTGACTCCCTATTTTCCCCAGCACCCCCCAAGCCCTAGGCAACCACTAATCTTTTTGTCTCTCTAAATTTGCTTATTCTGGACATTTCATGTAAATGGCATCACAATAGGTGGAATGTTGTAACTGGCGGCTTTTACACTTAGCGTGATGTTTTCAAGGTTCAACTATGTTGTAGCTTCATTTCCTTTTATTGTGGAATAATATGCCATTGTGCAGATAGACCACACTGTGTTGATCTGTTCACTGGTTGATGGACATTCGGGTTTTTTCCACTTTCTGACTCTTACGAATACTGCTGTCATGAGCCCTGGTGGTTTTAAAGGAAAAGTTTGTGGCCAGGTGTGGTGGTTTGTGCCTGTAATCCCAGCACTTTGGGAGGCCAAGGCGGGTGGATCACTTGAAGTCAGGAGTTCAAGACCAGCCTGGGCAGCATGGTGAAACCTCGTCTCTACTGAAAGTACAAAAATTAGCTGGGGTGGTGGTGCACACCTGTAGACCCGGCTATTCGGGAGGCTGAGGTGGGGGAATTGCTTGAGCCTGGGAGTCAGAGGCTGCTGGGAGCCAAAATCATGCCACTGCACTCCATCTGGCCTGGGTGACAGAGCAAGACCATGTCTCAAAAAAAAGTTGGATTTTTGTTTCTTGCCAGTGCATGATAGCTGACATTCCCTTCAGCTTTTAAATTCTTGGATTAGACTGAATTTCTGCGTGTTCATTCCCTTGTGGTTGGGAAGTTCTACCTTGAGTCTAGCCTGTTTCTTCTTGCTACAGAATCCCCCTTTGTCTATCTCTCAGCCCGAGCAATGCTTTGTGGCAACTTCTTGGTGACTTTTTCACTGACCTGCTTGGCAGGCTACTTTTAGGTGAAAACACCCTTTGTGCTTTCTAAATCAAAGTGTGTGGGCTTAGCTGAATCTTTTGCCCAGTGTGAGGTCTCTCTCTCTACCTCATCCAGGTGAGCAAAAAATGCCCTTAAACTCTGTTGGCCCCAGTTAGGTTCCGCACCCCCCTTCCTTTCCCAGCTGCTAGAGTATCCAAGCAGTGTATACAGAACCTGTAAGGCTGTCGGTTGCTTTATGATTTTTGTACACATCAGCACTTAATTTGGTGATGCAAATGCCGCCCACCACCCTGGCACCTCGTCGTTCATTTCCCCAGTTTGACCTCCCCACCTCCTGCCTTTGAGGTTACGTAGAAGTCCTTGGCAGTGGGTCTTACATCACACTGGGGCAACCCCTCCCCCACCACCCACCCTTTTCCATTGCTCTGGAGGGGCCCTGGCTATAAAGTCTTGACATCAGGGTCTGGTCTTGCCCAGCCTTAGCCAACTCGAAGCGCCAATGACCTTGGGTTTGTTTAAACCACATTTTTGGCTTTTCCTAAAGGGGAACTTCTTTCCTTGTTGGATTAATCAGCTCTTTTTTTTTTAGAACACCCAGGCTGAAGGGGGACAGGTGTTGGTATTTGGTTTGGGAGGCTCCTTGAGCGGGGATGGGCAGGAACCATGCTTGTGAATGGGGCAATACTGACCTCTCTCCCGGGATATTCAGTTTACTGATTTCTGAAAAATATATCTTTTTTACTGTTTCTCTCTCTCCTTTTTTTTTTTTTTTTTTTTTTTTTACTTTTAATGGCATTCCTTTTATTCCTAATTTATTCCCATGCCATAAGCTTTTGTTTCTTCAATTTCTTCTGGGATATATTTTTCTTCTGTGCAGCCTCCCCTTCTGATTTAGGAACAGTTTGTTCCCTTTCAGGCAGGATCATCTGGATGTGGCAGGATGAGCTCAGGTATGGGTTAATCTGACCGACCCTGAGCTGTGTAGGTCCGGCGCCACATTTTAGGTGCTGTGTTCAGTTGGATATGCTCAAGGACCAGAGAATCTGCATCTGAACCCTTAAGCTCAGCGTGACTCTCTGTATTTTTAAGCATGTGCAGCAGAAATTCAGTGCTCTTTTTGGGCCGCCGACCTTGTGGCCAGCCCCACTTCTTGGCCCGGGCACACCTACCAACTCCACCATTATAATGTCAGAATGGTACATGTTGTTTCTGTAAAGTGGCATCTTTCTGATACTTTGTGGCCTTTTGTATGTGCGTACCTTGATGGCCTGGGCACTTTCAGGAGTGCTCTTCTTTTTCTTTCTTTTTTTTTTTTGAGACGGAGTCTTGCTCTGTCGCCCAGGCTGGAGTGCAGTGGCGTGATCTGGGCTCACTGCAAGCTCCGCCTCCCAGGTTTACGCCATTCTCCTGCCTCAGCCTCCTGAGTAGCTGGGACTACAGGTGCCCGCCACCATGCCCGGCTAATTTTTTTTGTATTTTTAGTAGAGACGGGGTTTCACCGTGTTAGCCAGGATGGTCTCGATCTCTTAACCTCATGATCCGCCTGCCTCACCCTCCCAAAGTGCTGGGATTACAGGCGTGAGCCACCGTGCCCGGCCTTTTTTTTTTTTTTTTTTTTTGGATACAGAGTCGGACTCTGTTGCCCAGGCTGGAGTGTAGTGGCATGATCTTGGCTCACTGCAGCCTCTGCCTTCCCGGGTTCAAGAAATTCTTGTGCCTCAGCCTCTCGAGTAGCTGGAGTTACAGGCATGTGCCACCACGCCCGGCTAATTTTTGTATTTTTAGTAGAGATGGGGTTTCACCATGTTGACCAGGCTGGTCTCGAACTCCCGGCCTCAGGGGATCCTCCTGCCTCAGCCTCCCAAAGTGTTGGGATTACAGGCATGAGCCACCATGCCTAGCCTCACAAATGTTCTTAAGGTGAACATGAAGGTTTGAACCTCTTGATCTGCATGATTCTGTGGTGTTTTCTGGATTAAGTGAATAGTGAACCATTTTCACAGATTGCCTCAAGCCCCTTAGGGGAACAAATTTTTAAGGGATTTAAAAAAATGTCTCATTAACCTTCATACCTGGAAGGTAAAACACATCTTCATGACTGGTTTCTTTCTTAGGAACCTGATACCTAGAGCAGTGGTTTTCCATGGGGGGCAAATTGCCCCCACCCTGGGGACAATTGGCAATGTTAGGAGACATGTTTGGTTGTCACAACTGGAGTGGGGTTTGCCCCTGGCAGGCAACCAGGGTACAGGCCATCGATGTTGCTGAACATCCTACAGCACTCAAGACGATTCCCCCTTACCCTGCCCCCCATTACAGGGAATCCCCTTGCCAGGACATCCAAAGCACCAAGAGCAAGAAGTCCTGTGTTCTCCGACTTCACACTGCCGAATTCTTCCCTTGTCCTCTTGGGAGAAGGATCTTCATTCCAACAATGTGGCCATTTGTCTGTTTTAAACAATTTTATTTATATATTTTTATGTTTTTTGTAGAGATGGGATATCACTCTGTTGCCCAGGCTGGTCTTGAACTCTTGGGCTCAAGCGATCCTCCTACCTTGACCTCCCAAAATCCTGGGATTACAAGCATGAGTCACGGCACCTGGCCTGTGGCCATTTTTCAAAACCTTGCTTGAACCATGTGTTAACCTCATGGCGAATATTTTTCCCTCTTAAGTATTTACCTAGTTTTTCTTAATGATTAGAAAAGCAACATGTGCTTGTCGTAGACATTTGCAAACTACAGACGAGTACAAAGAATCAGGAAAAAAGGTGGCTCATATCTGTAATGCCAGGACTTTGGGAGGCCAAGGTAGGTGGATCACCTGAGGTCAGGAGTTCGAGACCCGCCTGGCCAACATGGTGAAACCCCATCTCTACTAAAAATACAAAGATGTCAGGAAGCTGAGGCAGGAGAATAGCATGAACCGGCGGGCAGAGCTTGCAGTGAGCCAAGGTTGTGGCACTGCACTCTAGCCTGGGTAACAGAGCGAGACTCTGTCCAAAAAAAAAAGTCCCGAAAAAGAACACCCTTCTGCCCTCACTGCCCAGAAGGGGAGCTGCTGTTAGCTTTGGCATCTTTTTCACCTGTCCTTCCTTCCTAGGCCTTTTCCCTTGACAGGATTGAGAGCATATCATAGAGTTTTCTCATCTCCTGCCACCGTTTGATTTCTTAACAATGGGCCATAAGCATCTCCCCAAGTTACAGAAATTGGTTGTCAGCACAGAGCAGCTGCCGGCAGAGTTCATCAGACAGACCCCCACATTCCTTCTGGCTGTCCTCAGAGGCCGGATTTCTTTCTCTTTTGAGGGTGAAGAGCTTTCTCTGCCGAGGCTGGGGGAGGAGGTCGGTGAGGCAGCCAGTGAATGCTGTTTTTCGTCAAAAATGAGGCGTTGACTATAAAGCTGTGAGTTGAATTCATCCCTCCGGGGAGGCTGGCCTGCTGGACCTCACCCAAGCAGAGTTCCAGAACCTTCTTGAGTAAAGGCAGTGTTGGTAGATAAACAGTGAGAGGGCTGGCTGCGGAATACACAGACCCGGGGCAGCACTTAACGTGGGTCAAGGGTAGAAACAGCACCTGGCTTGACAGCATCCAAAACCCAGCACCTGTTGGTTGCATGAACTCAGTGACAGTCATTGAATTACAAGTTTCGTGTGTTTGCTTTAAAAAAAGAGAAAGGATTCTTGCTACTTTATAGCATTCTCCACCCTGGCCCCCAGCCTTCATTTCTCTCTTCTTCCCTGCTTTGATTTCTTTGTGGCACTTACTGCTGCCTGGAGTAAATTACGGATCTACTTGTTCGTTTATTGTTGATCTCTTCCTTTGGAATTTAAGATCTGAGGGTTTTTTTGTTTTTTTGTTTGTTTTGTTTTCTTTGTTTTGGGAGTTTCACTCTGTTGCCCAGGCTGGAGTGCAGTGGTGTGATCTCGCTCACTACAACCTCCGCCTCCCGGGTTCAAGTGATTCTCCTGCCGCAGCCTCCCAAGTAGCTGGGATTACAGAGGCCCGCCACCACGCCCGGCTAATTTTTGTATTTTTAGTAGGGATGGCGTTTTGCCACGTTGGTCAGGCTGGACCTCAAGTGATCCACCTGCCTCAGCCTCCCAAAGTGCTGGGATTACAGGCATGAGCCATAGTGCCCGGCTGCTCTGAGGGCTTTTTGGTTGTCTCTCCATCCCCAGGACTCAGAAAAGAGCCTGACACATAGTAGACACTCAGTAAATGTGTTAAATAAGTGAGTGGATGAATCGCGCCTTGGCTGTTCAAGGCGTGTCCTGCATAAGCAGTGGGTAGGCTGGAGGGCTTTGGATGTTTACACAGCAGCATAAATACCTCAGACTAGGAGAAAATAGGAGTGGATTTCACCCCTTTCTCAGATCTGCTTTAGAAACCAGCTTTGTCAGTCCTGCCTATGAGAGGGGCCCCTCTGGCAATGGGAAGTCAGCTCTGCTTCTTGACTTGACTGTATACTTGTCAGTCTGTCCATCTGTCTGTCAAGTGTGTACAGAGTGCCTGCTGTGTGCCACAAGGCCACCTGGTAGGTGAGCCTCTGTGTGGAATGGTGCCCCCCACCTTGAGTTGTGCAGTGTGCATCCTGTGTAACTGTACTTGGCCACCTGCTGTGCCAGGTGCTGGTAATACAGTGATGGATAAGACCCACTTCACGCCCTTGAGAGCTCACAGTCTGATGGGAGAGACAAACACCAAACAATTAAGGGTATCACAGTGCTAAATGCAGTGATGGAGGGGTGCTTGAGGGCCTGGGAAATCCCAGAGAAGGAGCCCCCATCCCAGCCTGGGAGGGTCCAGGGTGATATCTGGGCTAAGTCACCTCTTCTCTTCTTGGGTACATGTGCATCTGGCTCTGAGTGGGGCCAGCCCCTCTTAGGAGCAATGTCTGTCCTCAAAGGGGCTGGAGCTGATGCCCATGCCACCTCCCAGTGTCATGCCTGGCCTGCCTACTGTAACACTTTATTTCTTTTCCTCTCCTGCGTAAAAACAAGCCTGAAGACTGAAGGTTGGTCTGCATTATTTGTTTAGGTCTATTTATGGTTAAACACAGTTATGACTTTGGCCAGGCATGGTGGCTCACGCCTGTAATCCTAGCACTTCGGGAGGCCAAGGCAGGTGTATCACCTGAGGTCAGGAGTTTGAGACCAGCCTGGCCAACATGGCAAAACCCCTTCTCTACTAAAAATACAAAAATTAGCCACGTGTGGTGGCGGGCACCTGTAATCCCAGCTATTTGGGAGGCTGAGGCTAGAGAATCGCTTGAACCTGGGTGGCGGAGGTTGCAGTGAGCTAAGATCACGCCACTTCCCTCCAGCCTGGGCTAAAGAGTGAAACTCTGTCACAAACAAACAAAAACCCAACACAGTTATGACTTTGGAGAAAGGGGTTGGTCTTGGGCAGTGTGCTTGTCCCAGATCCACCCAGCACGTGTGGGATGGGGAAACTGAGGCACAAATGGAGCAGACCCTTCAGCCATTCTTGCCCCTCCCCCTTTAGAAAAGACAGTTGCTTCACTCCTTTATTTAGATAGAGGCTTAGGGCGGGAGTTTTGCTTTGCTTCTTAACAATATCTTGGGTCTTCTGAATTCCCAGGCATCAAAGTGATGGATGAGGAGGAAGCAGGTCAGTACTGCCCAGGTTGCAGTTGGCTCGGCTCATAGAATGAGGCCAGAGATGGGCTGAGACTGTCGCTGCATGTCTGGGGAGGTGCCCTCAGATGTCTGTGTTTTCACCCCTCCGGTTGTTCATTGGTTCATTTAGCACACATTTACTGGGTACCTACTGTGTGTCTGGCGTTGAGGCTGGCACTGGGGGATACAGCCTGAGTCCCCAGATCCCTTTATTGTCACTGATGACCTTGGGTAAGCTTTACTGTTTCATGCATCACATTACCGTGACCAGCATGCCCCGAGGGTACTATGCTTATGAAGTGCCTGGCACACAGTGGATGGACAATAAATGGCAACAGTTTGATTGTGAGCTGCCACCCATGCATCTTGGGGCACAGTCAAGACACACATGGGCCCAGACAATGCAGGGTGATCAGCGCCTGTTGGGGAACTACAGCAGGTGGTGGTGGGGACCCTGAAGAGGGATGTTGCCTAGTGGAATTCCAGTGGACAGACTGGACCCGTCCCTCTGCCTTCTGCAGTGTGTGGCTTAGGGTCCCAGCCAAGGGCTTTTTTGTAAGCAGCAGAAGCTGAATCTTGCCACCTTAAACAAACAGAGGGTGTTTCCTGAAAGGATACCAGGTAACTCATGAATCAAAGGCAGAACCGAGCAAGTAGGACTCAGGAAATGGGAACTCTGGGAGACTAGACTCTTTTAGGACAGGTGAACTTGAACTGTCTTTGGTCCTTGTAGACCACTGACGAGGGTTCAAATCCTGGGAGAGGGGCTTTATGGGGCGACCTCAGATAGTGCCCACCTTGGCTGGGGGAATCTGAGGCACCCTGATTGACAGGCCCACCAAGGCTGTAGGAAGAGGGAGAGCTGATCCCTTCAAAAAGCCAACGGGGCCAGGTGCAGTGGCTCACACCTGTAACCCCAGTACTCTGGGAGGCCGAGGTGGGTGGATCACCTGAGGTCAGGGGTTTGAGACCAGCCTGGCCAACGTGGTGAAACCCCATCTCTACTAGAAATACAAAAGAATTAGCCAGGCACAGTGGTGCATGCCTGTAATCCCAGCTTCCTGGGAGGCTGAAGTGGGAGGATCGATTGAACCCAAGAGGCAGAGGTTGCAGTGAGCCAAGATTGCACCACTGCACTCCAGCCTGGGTGACAGAGAAGACCTTGTCTCAAGACAAGAAGAAAAAAAAAAAAATGCTGACAGGATGGTGGACTAACCGATGTTCAGATTCCTCCTCTTAGGCGCTTGGTCCTCCTCCATGCAGAGTGGAATTTTCCAGCTGCCCAGTTCAACCTGTGGGCTGATTGGTGGGTTGAGAGGGTGAGGCAGCCTTAGCGAGCACTGCATGCCTGCAGAAGCTCCCAGCTGACCATGGTGGCTGCACTCAGTGAGGAACAGGAGAAGTGAAGGCTGAGGCTTATAGGAGGGCGGCCTGAGGCTGCTGGTAGGAGAGGGGGGGCTCTCTGCGCATGCAGCCTCCAGATGGGGGTCCCTGGGAGTGTTCTGGAACATATTCATCCCTGCCCAGAGAAGATGGTTAAGGGCATGGCTGGTTCTCTTTGTCACGCATGTGTGTGAGGACTGGCTGCATGGGAAGTCCTGCTTGGTATCACCCTTCCTGGGTGATGTGGCTATTTGTGTTTTATTTGTTTTTTTAATTTAGTGTTGTGTTAGTTTAGACAAAACAGATGCTGACATTAAAGGGAATGTTTAAAGCAGAGGTTCTTAGTTCCTGGCTGTGCCTAGAATTCTCTGTAGAACGTGTTTAAAAATGTATTTAGTAATAAGCAACACAGGGGTTGCCATCACTGAACAGTCGCTGTGCCAGGCACTACGTGCGATCTCGTTTCACCCTCTTGTGAATGAAGGTTGGGTCTGCTGCTGTTCCTGTTTTGCAGATGTGGAAGATGAGGCCCAGAGAGGTTTATCATTTCCCCAAGGCGCACAGCCAGGAAGTGAGAGAACACGTCCCACACATCACAGTTACGGAGCGTGCTCTAATTGAGAGTCACAGCCGGGGCTGTGCTGGACACGAGGGACCTGCTCATTTTTTAATTTTAATTTTTTGTTTTTTTCTTTTATTCGCGTTTTTTAGATTTTTTTATTTTCATTTTTATTTTTTATTTTTTTTTGAGACAGAGTCTCGCTCTGTCACCCAGGCTGGAGTGTAGTAGCACGATCTCAGCTCACTGCAACCTCCGCCTCCCAGGTTCAAGCAATTCTAGGGCCTCAGCCTCCCGAGTAGCTGGGATTACAGGCACGCACCACTACACCCAGCTAATTTTTGTATTTTTAGAATGGAGATGGGGTTTTTCCATGTTGGCCAGGCTGGTCTCGAACTCCTGGCCTCAGGCGACCTGCCCGCCTCGGCCTCGAAAGTGCTGGGGATTACAGATGTGACCCACCGTGCCCGACTGCCACCTGCTGATTTATACAGCCCCCTGTGACTCATTTACACCCAAGACTGAGAATCCCTGGCATGGAGTGCCTCCCTGAGTCAGGAATGATCTGCAGCCCCCTCTTCCCTTCCAGGTGTGTCTGTGTCTCCCTGTGGCTATTTCTGCAAGATCTTGCATTTTTGAGCTCTGCTTTTATTCGTGTCACCCGCGCATGTTCCCAGGGTTACCCTGATTGTGCTGCTGGCTGCATATTTATCACTTTTGTATTTTCTGTCCTGGGTCCTCTCCCACCTTTCCTGGGGTCAGCCCTTTGGTGCCTTACGTTGTGCTGCTTTCTCTCCTGGCACCAAAGAATGAGGCAGTCAGTGCAGAATGGGGGCAGTAGTCATCATCATCACTGAGTTATTGTGAACCGGGAAAGAGATATGATCTGTTTTGACACGACACACGGTGCCCGAGTGCACTTGATGAATGTTGGCTGTCATTGTCATTGTTGATGTTCTGGTGATTATTGTTGATGCTGGGTGGATTCTTCCTGGGATCAGGGCAGATATCCAGCTGCTGTGTCCCTTGATGTCCTTAACAGGGTCCTTCCTAAGTCTGCAACCAAGGCATCTGCCAGGGCTGGGGTCTCATCTGAAGACTCAATCAGGGAAGGGGCCACTTTGAAGCTCACCTGGTTGTTGGCAGAACTCGGTTCCCCAGTTGTTCAAATGTTGAAATACTTTATTACTGTGGAAACAGCCACTGCCCCAGGTACATTTTACCCTGAACTCTTGGGACCTCTCTGTGGTCTAGGAACTGAAGGGTTAACTCCTGGCACTACAGGGGTCTCTGGGCCTCTGCCTGTTGGCTGATGTCCTTGTCAAATTAGTTATCTAGTTTGAATATCACCTCTTCTTCAATGCTTGGGAATCACGGGGCTACGCCCTTTCCCTCATGCGGTTCCTTGCATCCTGGTCCTGGGAAGTGAGCTTAACATAGCAGAGCTACTGTTTTCTGGGCTGGGTTTTACCCATTGCTGCTGGTGCAGGATGCTGGCTCAGGCCCAGTGCCCTCAGTGGATGGAGCCCTCTGCACTGTTGCAAAGCACTGTCCCTACCCCAAGGGACTGAGCTCCAGATACCACCCGCCCCACAACCAGACAGCCTGTTCATGGCCTCTGCAGAGTAGGTCTCCTACTTTCTGATCATCCTGGTGGCCAGGTGCTCTGCGGTTTCCTCCCTGAAGTGGCCGGTTTTTGTTGCCCTTGGTTTTAGCATCTGGCTCATGTAACCCCACTTGCCCCCTTTGTCTCTCTTCTGCCAGGGGTCACGGGCATCAGCAGTCCGGGGAAGGAGCAAAGCAAATGGAGAATGGTGTGCTGGTGACGGACAGTGCAGGGAAGCAACTGCAGAGGTAAGGGCGGGGAGGGAGGCCCCAACCCGAGGACCCTGCCTTGCCAGTGGGAGGACAAGAGGAGGGACAAAAAAAGGCCTCAGCCCCCTGCGGTCCTGGAAGGCCTGGGCTTTCTACCTTCCCTCCCAAATCCTCCAAGGACCTTGCTTTTCAGAGTACAGAAGCCCAAAGAAGGAATGTGCCACTCTTCTTGCCAGGTGGCACAACTCACACAGGCCTCATGATTTAACCATCTGTCCACGCTTCTGACACTTGCATTCCCTACGTGGTGTGGGTCTTTGCTCAGGTCTCTTGGCGGGGCCTGGAAGGTTCAGACTTTGTGAAGCAGCATTCGATTTAAAAGTGTCTCAAGGCCAGGTGTGGTGGCTCGTGCTTGTAATCTCAGCACTTTGGGAGGGTGAGGCAGGAGGATCGCTTGAGGCCAGGAGTTTGAGACCACACTTGGAACACAGCAAGACCCCATCTCTACAAAAAAGGAAGTATGCTTGTGTTTGATTATAGAGGGCTTCCTTAGATCCCTGGGGATTTATAGCATATGCAGTATATTAACCATACTAGCTTTTAAAAAACTGGCTAAGTCGGCCAGGCATGGTGGCTCACGCCTATAATCCCAGCACTTTGGGAGGCTGAGGTGGGCGGATCACCTGAGGACAGAAGTTGAAGACCAGCCTGGCCAACATGATGAAACCCTGTCTCTACTAAAGATACAAAAATTACCCAGGCATGGTGGCAGGTACCTGTAGTCCCAGCTACTCGGGAGGCTAAGGCACGAGAACTGCTTGAACCCAGGAGGTGGAGGTTGCAGTGAGCTGAGATTGTGTCATGGCACTCCAGCCTGGGTGAAAGAGCAACACTCCATCGCAAAAAACCAAACCAAAACAAACAACAACAGAAAACAGCAAAACAACAACGAAAATTGAGAGTCAGAGCCTAAACGTACCTGACCACAGAGATTTGAGAAAGGATCATGGACCTGCAGTTGCTATGGGGTCAGGAGAAAGCAAAGACGATGCGGCCTAGCACTGTGCCTGGAACAGACAAACACTTGGCAGATGTTGCTTTTGCCATTGTTATCATCTTGTGTCCGGAATTGGGGGAGGCTTAGGCATGGCGGGCTGCAGGTCCCAAGCCCTGCCCTGCGGGGAGGCAGCTAAGGCCTGGGAGAAATCGAGCTCAGCAGCTGCTGGCCCAGGTGCTAAGCCCCTCACTGCCCGGGGCTGGCAGGGCTGGCTGGCTGCTCTGAGTGCGGGCCCGCCAAGCCCACACCCATCCGGAACTAGTGCTGGCCCGCAATGGCTGTGCGCAGCTCCAGTTCCCGCCCATGCCTCTCCCTCCACACCTCCCTACAAGAAAGGGGCTCCCACAGTGCAGCGGCGGGCTGCAGGGCTCCTCAGGCGCGGCCAGAGTGGGCGCCAAGGCCGAGGAGGTGCCGAGAGCGAGCGAGGGCTGCGAGGGCTGTCAGCACGCTGTCACCTCTCAATCTTACACAGCCTAAATACTAGTGGGAGACTCCAGACAGTGCATGAGTGTAGAAGGATGTAAGATTTTCTGTCGAGGTGTGTGGATTTGTGAAGTCCTAGGTCATGAAGCAGGAAGCCCTAGCTCCCCATCCCAATTCTAGATTCCGTCCAGAGTTGGTTCTCATTCTTCCCTCTGCCACTCCCTGAAAACTCACTCTTGCTTTTGGATTTGAGAGCCACTTCCACCTCACTAGACCTTAACTAAAGACCTTTGCACGGATCTCATGGGTAAGGAAAGGTTACCCACCCCCAGGCCCTAGTTCAAAGAGGGGAGGTGGTCGAGGTTTATTCGGCCTTCAGGAAGTGTTTTCAGGGGACACAGTTCTGGGGGTGCAGGGATGACAGGGATGACTCACATGGGGCTCCTGACCTCATTTAGCTTGTAATCTTGTGCAGGAGATAAGTAGGTAGAGGACAGTACAGAAGTTTCCACGGCAGTGAGCCACAGCTGTGTTTTGCATGGCCTCCATAATTTCTTTTCTTTCTTTTTTTTTTTTGACATGAGTTTCCCTCTGTCGCCCAGGCTGGAGTGCAGTGTGCAGTGGCGCAATGTCAGCCACTGAACACAAAACTGTGGGCAGTGCAATCTGTGATAATCTCTGGGGGTCTGCATAAAGCTGATGACCACTGATGTGCAAAAATTGCTTTTTTTTTTTTTTTTTTGAGACAGGGACTTACTCTGTCGCTGAGGCTGGAGTGCAGTGGTGCAATCACAGCTCACTGCAACTTCTGCCTCTGGGATTCAAGCGATTCTCCTGCCTCAACCTCCCAGTAGTTGGGACTGCAGACGCACGGTACCATGCCTCGCTAATTTTTGTATTTTTAGTAGAGACGGGGTTTCACCATGTTGGCCAGGCTAGTCTTGAACTCCTGGCCTCAAGTGATCCACCTGCCTCGGCCTCCCAAAGTGCTGGGATTACAGGTGTGAGCCACTGCACCTGGCCAAATAATGCTTTCTGAGTAACGTGCTTGCGTGAAGGAGCAGTCAGGGCAAGATCCCACCCCAGCACCCACCACACTTGTAAAACAAGAAAATCGAACTAGCTGGGTACTTTGCCCTGTGCTTTTCATCATGTGTTACATTTTGAATCTTTTTCATGTTTGAAAAATGATCTACGATGCGCTCTGTTTTATCTTTTATTGGCTTTTTTTTTTTTTTTGAGATCAATTCTAATTGATCTATAACCCTGGGGAATGACATGGTGGGGTGTGGTGCACATGTGCACATATTCATATATATGTTTACATGTGTGCATGTAGAAACACTCCATCTCTTATTCTATGGTTCAGACTCACAATAGCAGTCCCAGCAGGGAGCCCTCCGACCCTGCCTAAGGCATCCATGCAGTTGAAACCCTTGTACTTTGCTTCTCCATACAGCTCAGCAGCTCCTCCTCCTATAGCGGGGACATCAGCAGGTACCACAACAGCACCACAGAACTGCAGAAAGCTGGGGCCAAGAAGGAGGAGACCTGGAAGCTGATGGAGGCTGACAAGGTGCAGACGGGGCAGGTGAGATTCGCTCCTTAAATGATGATAGTGGCTGGATTTTATAGAGGGCCCACTGTGCACTGGGCACTGTGCAAAGTGCCTTGTCTATGTTAACTCACCTGTCCATCACAACACACCTCTGAAGGTACTATTTACAGCACCAGAAACTGAGGCCAGAGAGGCTAAGTGACTTACCCAAGGTCACCGCTGGTCAGCGACAGAACTGGGATTTGAACCCTGGCAGACTCCAGGGTTAGTACTTACAGTCTCTGCTCTATTGACTGCTTGAGCAACTCGGGGTCTCATTCGCGAGAGGTGAGCTGGATGCTTTAAATCAGGGCTTCCTGCAATGTGGGGTTCAGTTGTGCATGAGGTGGTGTCCGGTTTTGCACAGACACATTAAATGACAGATGAATGTTTCATTTCTTTTCTTTATTTTTATTTTTTTGAGACAGTCTCACTCTGTCGCCAAGGCTGGAGTGCAGTGGTGCGATCTCGGCTCACTACAACCTCTGCCTCCTGGGTTCAAGCAGTTTTCCTGCCTCAGCCTCCTGAGTAGCTGGGATTACAGAAACTCGCTACCTCGCCCAGCTAATTTTTGTATTTTTTGTAGAGACAGGCTTTCACCATGTTGGGCAGGCTGGTCTTGAACTCCTGACCTCAGGTGATCCACCCACCTCGGCCTCCCAAAGTGCTGGGGTTACAGGTGTGAGCACCGCGCCCTGCCTGTTTTTCATTTCTGATTTGGTCCTAATGATTACATCCCTGAGAAAGTCCCAGTTGGGTCCTCCCCTGCCTTCAATACCTAACAACCGCTAGCCTCTCTTTGTAACAAGGAGACTGGGTTTTGAGCTCCTGTTTTATTGTTTGTAAAGATTGTCTATTTTGGGCAACTGTTAATAATTCTCCATTTATGGTGGTGATCCAAAGTTTATTTTTAAAAATAAATGTGGTTATGTTTTTTTTTAAAAAAAATAGGGAATGGAATTTTTAAAGTAGGTAAAAAATAAGCATGCAGATAAAGAAAAACAAAAAAAAACCCATGAAAGGTGGTAGCGGGGGAGTGAGGCTGGGGCACTTTCTCTTAGATCCGCCCGGATGTGTCCAGAGCTTCCCAGAACTGTCTGTTCCTGGCTTCTTCCTTAACTTGTCATCACAGTCAGGATCGTAACAAGGGGCAGAGGTGACTCTGGTGTCCTCTCACCTTACCCTTAGTAACCCTCCAGGAAGCCAGAGAAGTTACCCCAAATCACAGGAAATGGGAAGGAAGGGCCAGAGATGCCAGGCCCATTTAATCCTCATTTAACTCCAATTTTATATTCAAGGAACACTAAAGCCAGGGGGCTTGTAACTTGTCAAAGTTGGACCAAGAGTGGAGAAGAGTGGAGCCAGGCACAACACGCTCATCATTTGTTTTTGTTTTGTTTTGTTTTGTTTTGTTTTGTTTTTGAGATGAAGTCCTGCTGTGTTGCCCAAGCTGTAGTGCCGTGGCGCAATCTGAGCTCACCACAACCTCAACCTCCACCTCCCGGGTTCAAGCGATTGTCCTGCCTCGGCCTCCAGAGTAGCTGGGACTACAGGCCTGCGCCACCATGCCCAGCTAATTTTTGTATTTTTGGTAGAGACGGGGTTTCACTGTCTTGGCCAGGCTGGTCTCAAACTCCTGACCTTGTGATCCGCCTGCCTCAGCCTCCCAAAGTGCTGGTGCTGGGATTACAGGCATGAGCCACTGCACCCAGCCTTTTTTTTTTTTTTTTAATGTGTTTTTTTTTTTTTTTTTCTGAGACGAGGTCTGACTCTGTCACCCAGGATGGAATGCAGTGGCACAATCATGGCTAACTGCAGCCTCCACCTCCCAGATTCAAGTGATTCTCTTACCTCAGCCTTCCAAGTAGCTGGGACTACATGTGTGCACCACCACACTTGACTAATTTTTTTTATTTTTTAGTAGAGATGAGGTTTCACCCTGTTGCCCAGGCTGGTCTTGAACTCCTGGGCTCAAGTGACTGGCCCACCTCCCAAAGTACTGGGATTACAGATGTGAGCCACCACACCTGGCCACACACTTGTCATTTCTGACCCCTGAGCCCACCACCTTCCACTACTCATGACAAAGAAGTTCCTGAACGCTGCAGGCTAATTTCAGGGACGGCAGGCAGCTTGGCGCATGACAAAGCCAAGTGGTGAAATAAACACATTCTTAATTATGACCTGTCTCCTCACCCACATATTTCATTTTCCAGAATGGAGGCTTGAAAACTCAAAAGGAAGCAATCAGTTACACATCAGACCTGTTATCTTTCACCTGTTACCTTTCAGCTAGACCGTAGGGTCAGATGATTTTTGTTTTTTTTTTTTTTCAGGTGAGGGGCAGGGCCTCACTGTGTCGCTCAGGCTGGAGTGCAATGGTGTGACCAACGCTCACTGCAGCCTTAAGCTTCTGGGATCAAGAGATCCTCCTAGCTCAGCTTCCTAGCTAATTTAAAATTTTTTTGTAGAGACGGGGTCTTACTGTGTTTCCCAGGCTGGTCTTGAACTCCTGGGCTCACGTGATTTTCCTGCCTTGGCCTCCTAAAGTGCTGGCATTATAGGTGTGAGCCACCGCACCCAGTCCAGATGATTTTTATGACCCAAAATTCAGCATGAAAAGCTTGAAATGACAATGAGCACAGACAGGGGTAAAGATCCCTGGAATTTCTTGAAACCAAGCCAGGTGGTTTAGGTGGGGGCTGGCCTAAAGCAGATTGCCCTGTCTCTCATGTCAGGCGGCTAGACACATTTGTTTAGCCCCATGCTGGGCTCCACAGGGAGTACAGGAGGGAAAGAAACTCCAACCTTCACCTCCTGGAGCGAACTGGGCCCTGGGAAGATGGGTGAGATGGTATTCTGTGCTCAGAGTGAAAAGAGTTGGGGAAGGCTGGCCCAGTTGTGGCGTGGAGGTGACATTTGGCCTTGGTTGCCAGGCAACATGTCACACATTGCTTAAAACTCATTGGTGGCTTCTGCTTTCTGTCAGTCTTGGCATAAAAGTTGGAACCCTGACCCGAGTCTCCCAGGCCATGTGTGGTCTGACTGCGACTGGTTTTTCCAGCCTCTTGTTCCTTGCTGCCCCATGATCTCCTGGCTCCAGCCACCAGTGCCTTCTCTCAGTTCCCCACATGCACTGTGTTTCCTCCTACCTCAGGGCCTTTGCACATGCTGGTTCTGCCACCTTTTTTCCATTTTCAGCTGGTTTAACTTTTTTTTTTTTTTTTTCTCCTGGAGGCAGTGTCTGCCTCTGTCACCCAGGCTGGCGTGCAGTGGCGTAATTTTGGCTCGGTGCAACCTCCACCTCCTGGCTTCAAGTGACTCTTGTGCCTCAGTCTACAGGCACATGCCCTCACGCCCGACTGATTTTTGTATTTTTTGTAGAGATGAGGTTTCATCATGTTGGCCAGGCTGGTCTCGGATTCCTGAGCTCAGGTGATCCACTGGCCGCAGCCCCTCAAAGTGCTGGGATTACAGGCGTGAGCCAGGATGCCCAGCACTCTTTTTTTTTTTTTTTTTTCATTTTTTAGTGACAATCTCACTCTGTCGCCCAGGCAGGAGTGCAGTGGTGCATTCTCGGCTCACTGTAACCTCCGCCTCCTGGGTTCAAGAGATTCTCTTGCCTCAGCCTCCCGAGTAGCTGAGATTACATGTGCCTACCACCATCCCCAGCTAATTTTTTTATTTTAGTAGAGAAGGGGTTTTGCCATGTTGATCAGGCTGGTCTCGAACTCCTGACCTCGGGTAATCCACCCGCCTCGGCCCACCAAAGTGCTGGGATCACAGGCGTGAGCCACTGCGCCCAGCCTTGGTTTAACTCTTTAATGTCACTTCCTGGAAGAAAACCTCCCCCAGTACCTCTCTAGACTGCGTTAGGTCAGGATGTCCTATTTTATACTCATGTGGAATTGTGCGCCGTTTACAGCCCTTCTCTGTGATGATGCATTTATCTGGGATGATTTTATGGGAGCCAATCTCACCACACGACTGGAAGCTCCATGCAGGAGGGCAGAGACCCTGAGTTTGTCTCTTTTTTTTGAGATGGAGTCTCGCTCCGTCGCCCAGGCTGGAGTGCAGTGGGGCGATCCTGGCTCACTGCTGCAACCTCTGCCTCCTGGGTTCGAGGAATTCTCCTGCCTCAGCCTTCCAATTAGCTGAGATTACAGGTGCCGACCACCACACCCGGCTAACTTTATATTTTTAGTAGAGGGCGGGGTTTTGCCATATTGACCAGGCTGGTCTCGAACTCCCTACCTCAGTTGATCTGCCCGCCTCAGCCTCCCAAAATGTTGGGATTACAGTTGTGAGCCACGGCGCCTGGCCCTCGACTTTGTTTACTGCTGACTTTGTCAAATAGCTAAATGGGAGGGGTATTCTACCTAGGAGCAAAGGCAGGCAGCTGGGTGGTGCTGTGCTGGTGAAGCCCCTGACCTTGTGGGGCTGGACTGGGTGCATGCATGTGCTAAGCTGCCTTATCTCCTGTGGTCTCCAGGTCAAGCTTTCCGTGTACTGGGACTACATGAAGGCCATCGGACTCTTCATCTCCTTTCTCAGCATCTTCCTTTTCATGTGTAACCACGTGTCCGCGCTGGCTTCCAACTATTGGCTCAGTCTCTGGACTGATGACCCCATCGTCAACGGGACCCAGGAGCACACGAAAGTCCGGCTGAGCGTCTGTGGAGCCCTGGGCATTTCACAAGGTTGGTGCCACTGTCTCCCACCCACCCTGATTTGGGCCCCTGTTGTGGGTTTGTCTAATTATAGAAATGGATCCTTAGAGTCCTCAGGGTTTTGTGGGACCCCAAACCAAGCCAAACCCAGAGGAATGGTAGCTGTCAGCTAGTAGACACTCAGATATTTGTAGAGTGGGTGTTTGAGTGCTTTGTTCATATGGGCCTTGGTGGTAGACGGGAGAAGTGCTCTAGTGTGCCCATTTTACAGATGAGGACAGTTGAGAACAGAGGCCTCTGGAAGCACTGAGGGTTGGGAGGACCCCCTTGACCCTGTTTGCTTTGTCATGGTGACAGAGCTTGCATGAGGTCTCATATGCGGACTTTTGCCTGCTGAGTGAGGGCGGAAATTGGCTCATACTAGTAATTCCCAATTATGGGCAGTGTTGTCCCTCAGGGATGTTTGACAATATCTGGAGATACTTTTGGTTGTCACAAGATTGAGAAACCCTGCTGTTGGCCAGGCATGGTGGCTCACACCTGTAATCCCACACTTTGGGAGGCTGAAGTCAGAGGATCGCTTGAGGCCAGATGTTCGAGACCAGCCTGGGCAACATAGTGAGACCCTGTTTCTAGAAAAAAATAGGTAAATAAAATAAACTACAGGTGCATGTGGTGGTATGTGCTTGTGGCCTCAGCGACTTGGGCAGCTGAGGTCACAAGATTGCTTGAGCCCAGGAGTTTGAGCCTACAGTTAGACCTATGACTGCACCACTGCTCTCCAGCCTGGGTGACAGAGCAAGACCCTGTCTCAAAAAATAAAACAAAAAAAACCCTGCTCTCTACTGTTCTGTGTGGTTCTATGGGAGTCCTCAAATGCAGCAGTGTTGATAATAACAGCTGGTGTTTACAGAGCATTTACTTGGTGCTTGGATTTGTTCTAAACACTTCCACGTGTTTTAACTTATTTTATCCTTGCAGCAGTCCTGGGAGGTAGGAGTTAATATTTCCCTCATTTTGGAGATACAGAAATTGAGGCCCAGAGAGGTTGAGTGAGTTGCCAAAAGTCACACAGCTAATACTTGGCAGCATTGGCATTGAACAAGGCAGTCTGGCTGAGGAGCTCACGCTGTTATCCACTGTGCTGTGCAGTATGTGAGCCATGTTTACAAATACACCTGTATGGTCCATATGATATACACACAGTAAATGGATAGTCTTGACACATTTGAGCACTTCTGTATGCCAGGCACATTGCCAAGTGGGGACTTCACATTCCACACTGCTCCGAGGTCAGCGTCATTGTCCCATTTTACAGATGAGGAAACAGAGATTCAGTGACCAGTAGGAGGTCCCATAGCTGGTAAGTGGCAGAGATGGGATTTGGCAGCATTGGCTCCAGAGCCTGTCACTTGAGCCCCTGCCTATTGGGTGTCTTCCCACTTGAAGAGGCAGAGATGGAAGCCTCTCTGTTCCTAGGAAGTTGCTGCTCTGGAAAGCACAGTGCCCTCCTGTGGATTGTTTGAGAGAACCACCAATGTCTCAGGATCTCCAGGAGGTGGCTTTGGGAAAACCCACTGGTAGCAGAGCACACATGGATTCCTTGAGTCTCTCAATCCCCACCCTCCCCTTTCCTTGCCATTAGGGGAAAGAACTGTGGCCTACAAATTATAATTGAGGGAAGGTAGAGAACAGAGAGGGTGTGGTATTACCTGAACTCACACAGCAACAATGTCTGTTCCAGAGCTGTGCTGTCTGGTGCGGTAGTCATGAGACACAGGTGGCTATTTTAATTTCAACTGTTAAAATTAAATAAATGTTGGGTGCAGTAGCTCACGCCTGTAACCCCAACACTTTGAGAGGCCAAGGCGGGTGGATTGCTTAGTCCAGGGGTTCAAGACCAGCCTGGGCAACATGGCAAAACTCTGTTTCTACAAAAGATACAAAAATTCGCTGGGCATGGTGGCGCATGCCTGTGATCCCTGCTACTCAGGAGGCTGAGGTGGGAGGATTGCTTGAGCCCAGGAGGTCGAGGCTGCAGTGAGCTGTGATCACAGCCCTGCACTTCACCCTGGGTGACAGGATGAGAGAGACCCCATCTCAAAGAAAAATAAAATAAAAGATTTATTCGATTAGACTAGACACGTTTCAAGTGCTCAGTAGCCATCATTTCCATCATTTCAGAAAATTATCTCAGCACTGTTCTAAAGCAGCGATCCCCAGCCTTTTGGCACCAGGGACTGGTTTCATAGAAACAGTGGGGGGTGATTTCAGGATGAAACTCTTCCACCTTAGATCATCAGGCATTAGTTAGATTATCCTAAGAAGCGCACAATCTAGGTCCCTTGCATGTGCAGTTCACAATAGGGTTCAGCACTGCTAGAGGATCTAATGCCACCACTGAGCGCACAGGAGGCAGACCTCAGGCGGTGATGCTCAGGAGGTGACCACCACTCACCTCCTGCTGTGGGGCCTGGTTCCTAACAGGTCATGAACTGCTGCCAATCTGTGGCCCGAGGGGTTGGGGACCCCTGGTCTAGAAGAATATGGCATGTGGATTAAGAGCAGGCTGTCTGGATTGAAATCCCAGTTCTGCTTCTGACAGGCACAGTATACTAAAGGCAAAGGCATTCACCTATCTGGACTTCAGTTTTCTTACCTGTAAATTGGGTAGTAATAGAAGTTATTCAGAGTCATCCTAAAAATTAGTTACATGTAAAACCCAGCACAGTGCTTTTAGCACATAGGAAGTACCCTCTGAATAATAGCTGCCACCATCATCATCATCATCATCATTATTGTTATTATTTTTTTGAGACAGAGTCTCACTCTGTCACCCATGTTGGAGTGGAGTGACACAGTCTTGGCTCACTGCAACCTCCACCTCCTGGATTCAAGCAGTTCCCTTGCCTCAGCCTCCCGAGTACCTGGGATTACAGGCGCCCGCCACCATGCCTGGCTGATTTTTGTATTTTTAGTAGAGATGAGTTTTACTGTGTCGGCCAGGCTGGTCTTGATCTCCTGACCTCAAGTGATCCAACCGCTTCAGCCTTCCAAAGTGCTGGGATTACAGGTGTGAGCCACCATGCCTGGCTCATCATCATTATTATTATTAGAAGTTGGGAATCCAGGCCTGCCTCGTCCACATGGCCGCGCCTCCCTGCAGTGCCTGGTCAGCTCCCTCTCTGCATTGTGGAGTTTAACTCCGAGTGTCTGCAGGATCGCCGTGTTTGGCTACTCCATGGCCGTATCCATCGGGGGATCTTGCTTCCCGCTTTCTGCATGTGGACCTGCTGCACAGCATCCTGCGATCACCCATGAGCTTCTTTGAGCGGACCCCCAGTGGGAACCTGGTGAACCGCTTCTCCAAGGAGCTGGACAGGGTGGACTCCATGATCCCAGAGGTCATCAAGATGTTCATGGGCTCCCTGTTCAACGTCATCAGTGCCTGCATCGTTATCCTGCTGGCCACACCCATCGCCGCAATCTCATCCTGCCCCTCGGCCTCATCTACTTCTTCGTCCAGGTAAGGGGTGAGTCTTAGTGTTCAGGACAAGCCCTACTGCGCATTATACACAGTGTTACCTAAAGCCTCGTTTTATCTCACCACGTCCCCAGTGTGGTGCTTCTGAAGCATGTAGATTTGTTTTTGTCACTTTCGAATACCTAAATTGTTTTTTGCTCACTATAACAAAATGCACTTTTTGTGGAATGCACTTTTTTCCTGTTTTATTTTTCCACCTGTCAATTCAAAATGGAAACAAAACCTATCGCTATAAAGACAACTTCATTATTAATTTTTTTTTTTTTTGAGACAGAGTCGCACTTCCGTCACCCAGGCTGGAGTGCAATGGTGCAATCTCGGCTCACTGCAACTTCCACCTCCCAGTTCAAGTGATTCTCCTGCCTCAGCCTCCCGAGTAGCTGGGATTACATGCACACACCACCATGCCTGGTTAATTTTTGTATTTTTAGTAGCGATGGGGTTTCACCAGTGTTGGCCAGGCTGTTCTCAAACTCCTGATCTCAGGTGATCCGCCCACCTCAACCTCCGAAAGTGTTGGGATTAGAGGCTTGAGCCACTGTGCCCAGCCTAAAATTTCTTCAAGTATAAAATTCTTTAGTTCCCTAAGCCTCCTGTAGATAGTGGAATATGATAATAGCGCTTAAACAAGGTAGATGTTCTCTTTCTCTGTCATAATAGAAATTTAGAGTTGGCTGTTCAGGGCTGATATGGCAGCTTCATGAGTTTAATATCCCAGATACCTGCTTTTATTTAAAAACTTTTAAAAATCTTACCATATTTGTACAAGGTTTTCATTCTTAAGTTGGCTTCATGGTCAAGGTGGCCTGCTGGAGCTCCAGCCATTATATCTGTATTTCAGTCAGTGAGACCAAAGAAGGGAAGTAGGGCAAGGGAGCATAGGGGCGCTGAATCAGCACTACCCCCTTATCTGCAGGCACACATTCTAAGATCCCCCGCAGTGGATGCCCGAAACCACAGATAGTATTGAATCCTACATATACTGTTTTTTTTTTCCTGTACCTACATACTTATGATAAAGTTAAATTTATAAATTTGGCATAATAAGAGATTAATAACAATAATTTATAATAATAAAATAGAACAACTATAACAATATGCCAGTATCACTACTCTTGTACTTTAGGGGCTTTTTTTGAATTATTATTATTTTTGAGACAGAGTCTAGCTCTGTCCTCCAGGCTGGAGTGCAGTGATGGAATCTTGGCTCACTGCAACATCTGTTTCCCAGGTTCAAGCGATTCTCCTGCCTCAGCCTCCTAAGTAGCTGGGATTACAGGCATGCGCCACGCCCGGCTAGTTTTTGTATTTTTAGTAGAGACGAGGTTTCACTATGTTGGCCAGGCTGGTCTGAAACTCCTGACCTCAAGTGATCCGCCCGCCTCAGCCTCCCAAAGTGCTGAGATTACAGGCATTGAGCCACTGTGCCCAGCCAGGGGCATTATTGAGTAAATTCGGGTTACTTACACGTAAGCACTGCAGTACCATGGCAGTCAGTTTGATAACCGATATGGCTATTAAGTGACTAAACTGACAGGGAGGGTCTGCAGCATGGACCTGCTGGACAAAGGGATGATTCACACCCTGGATGGGACTGGGGGGGATTTCGTCACACTACTTAGAAGGATGCACAATTTAAAACTTACACGTTATTTTTTTCTGAAATTTTTCGTTTACTATTTTTGGACCACAGATGACTGTGGATAACTGAAACCATGTGTATTAGTTTGTCCTCATACTGCTATGAAGAAAGACCCAATACTGGGTAATTTATTAAGGAAAGAGGTTTAAGTGACTCACAGTTCCGCATGGCTGAGGAGGCCATGGCAGAAGAAGAAGCAAACATGTCCTTCTTCACATGGCGGTAGGAAGAAGAATGAGGGTGCCACGAAGTCAGGGAGCCCCCTTACAAAACCATCAGATGTTGTGAGAACTAACTCACTATCGTGAGAACAGGTTGGGGGAAACTGTCCCCATGATTGGGTTATCTCCACCTGGTCCCTCCCATGACACATGGGGATTAACGGAACTACAATTCAAGATGAGATTTGGGTGGGGACACAGCCAAACCATATAGCCATGGAAAGTGCAACCTTGGATTAGAGGGACACCTGTACATCTAATTGTCCAGAACTTAGTCATGGGACACAAGGGACCCTGGGAAGTGCCGTGTTTCAGCTGGGCACATTGCACTTCCCAACAAGAAGTTTCTGTTGGGCCTAGGCATGGTGGCCCACAGCTGTAATCCTAGCCCTTTGGGAGGCCGAGGCAGGTGGATCACCTGAAGTCAGGAGTTCGAGAGCAGCCTGACCAATATGGTGAAAAACCCGTCTCTACTAAAAATACAAAAATTAGCCAGGTGTGGCGGCATGTGGCTGTAGTCCCAGCTACTCGGAGGGCTGAGACAGGAGATTGCTTGAACCCGGGAGGTGGAGGTTGCAGTGAGCCAAGATTGTGCCACTGCACTCCAGCCTGGGCGACAGAGCGAGACTCCATCTCAAACAAACAATAATAATCTATCTTATGGGTTCATGTAAGGATTAATGAGACAATCTTTGTGAAATGAGAAATGCCCTGCAGACGTTAGGTAGGGTTAGTGAATTGCTTTCTTTTTACTCAGGGGCCAGCAGAGGTACAGAGAGGTAAAGTGACTTACCCAGGGTCACACAGCTACTCACCTGGCCAGGATCCTGCAGGGGAGAATGGCAGGAAAAGCTTTCCCTGGTGCCCCTCTTTTGCAGGCTGGTCTGGAGGGGATATAGGAGGCCACTGAGACCAAAAGACCTCTGGTCACTTGGGAGAGAAAACTCCTCAGAAGAACTTGTTTCCCGGCTTGAAAAGGAGTGGAT
>NW_022096858.1:0-20154 GCF_006542625.1 Nomascus leucogenys
TAATAAATAAATGAATGCATGAATAAAAATAAAAGAGGTACCAGTAATGACACCTAGTATTGAAACATTCTATAGCAGGCACTGTGTTAAGTGTCAAGTGTATTAGCTCATCTTTTTCTCACAACATTTTTATGAGGTTAATACTTTCATTTTTCTCATTTTACAAAGGTGGAAACAGATGTTGACAGAGGTGAAAGGTTACTTGCCAAAGCTTGCACAGAATTGTCATGAGAGAACATATGTCCGAATCCAGAGTGTTTGAACTCCAAAGCCCATGGTCTCTAATACTCATCTTTGAACCGCCTTGTGGGTGAGATTGAAAAGCAATATAGATGGCTTGTCTCATGCAGAGATGTTCCCTTCATTGTGTCAATGGTGCAGGTGACTCATCTGCAATACTGCTCATGAAGAATCAACATGATTCTCTTTTGAAATGCAAAGGCATCCAGTAGAGTTCTAGAAATACCATGAAGCATCCATCACACAACATATAGAAGACTCCCAAAAATAATGCTCTTCCTCTACTCCTGGTAAACATTTACTTTTTTGTTATTTGTTCATTTATGGACAAAAACTTCAAGGAGTGGTAACTTGTGCAGACATGATGCTCCAGAAATACACAATAATCCCAGAAAGATGGCCAGTGGGAAAGTAAATCTAGAAACAAGCAGGAGAGAGAGTACGAAATGTACTGCAGCCACGTGACAAATTAAATGATGATTAAACATGCTTGCAGTGATGAAAGAAAGAAAAGAAGAAAAAAGGCAGATTGGGGAAGGGCAGGAGGGCGTTTCACCGGGAAGGAAAGGCCAGCATACTAAGGTATTAAGGGGTGCAGCGATAGGGCTTACTTGGGAAACCCTGGGTAAGAACCTGATGCCATCACTAGAAATTAATGCCGTCCAATAATCCAGAAATGTCATTGGTTCTAGTAAGCAGGAAGATTGAAGAAAAAAATTTTACTTCTCACCATCATTCCATTGGCAGTGGCCGGGGTGTGCCTGAGAGTCATCAGTGCAGGGTGGGGGCGTGCGTGAGAGTGGGGTAGTGAGGTATGGCTTGATGAAATTTGAACAGCATTTGCTTTGAACAATTCTATCTTCATTGTCATCTCATCAAAACAAACAATTGCACAGTCAGCTCTGGAAAGCCAGGTAATAATATGCAATTCTTTGAATGTCTCTGTAACCTTTCTATTTTCTCACATGTCCTTAAAAAGACAGATAGAGCTACAGATGATTATCAGGTAAGGAGAGAAAAAGATAAGCAAACACAAGTAATAATATAGCTTCTCTGAAATCATTGGTTGTTTCCCTGCCGAGTATGTGCACTCACATAAGCCTTTCACTTAATGTCTTATTCTGCTTCTTAAAAATCCCACGAAGGCAGGATGTTTTCTCATTCTCACCCTTGGCTACCTCTGTGAATAGGCTCTGGGAAGCAGAATATTTTCTCTGGCTTTCCTCCCTGCTGTTCCTCTGTTTTCTCTCCATCTCCAAGGTCTTCCAAACTTTCCATCACATGGGGATATACGGGAGCAAAGCACTCAGTGGCACCTCGAGGCTCAACTATCTCCTGCATTCCCTTCCAATCAGACAGATTTCCTCATTATCCCTGGACCACAACATGCATTTCCACCACTGTACCTTTTTCAAGTAATTTGCCCAACTCAGCAAGCTCTCCCCTTCTCACTTTGTTGGTGCCATTTTGGGAGAGTGGGGTGGGGGTAAGCAATGTAGAAAGAGGTGGGAAGGGTCTGAGCTGGGAGGCCTGGGTGTGAGCCCTGCTCTACTGTTTGTCCCCTCTGTGGACTTGAGCAAGACATTTAATGCAGCCTTTGAAATGTGGCAAGCCCTCCACATGAGTATTTGTGCACAAATGGTTATGAGTATTCACAGATCTCTAAATCCTATCCATCCAAGATCCAGCTCAATTCTGCAAGGCAGACCTTTAGCCTGGGGGAAAAATGGTGGTGGCCATCTCGACCACCTATTTGTGAGAAGTGCACATGAACCTTTTGCATTACAGGCTTTGAGAGGACACTCTTCCTAGGACTAAGCTGAAGGCTGCCTCCCTGAACGTTGGTCACTGGACCTGACTTTGGCTTTTAGAGACACTGGAAGTGGTGGGCTGGTGCTGCTGCCTCTCCCCAGGGTTTGAGTCCTACTTTCCTGAAAGGTCCACGGAAATTCAGAGAAGGGACAGATGTAATTTCTTTTGGCCTGGGACTCCTTTCCTCCCTGCTCACATGGCCAAGTCCTGCTTGTCCTTCATACCTAGCTTGGGTGTGACCAGCACATTGGTTACATTGCAGATAAAATACAGATCAACTGTTAAATTTAAATTTCAAATAAGCAACAAATGATTTCTTAGTGTAAGTATGCCCCTAATACTGCATGAAACATCTGAGGATTAAAAACAATGTTTATCTGAGATTCAAATTTACCTGGGCCTCTTGAATTTTTATCTGCTAAATCTGGCAGCCAGTCAGATGTCCTCCTCTGTGTGTCCCTAATGCCGGGTGCACATCCTATCAAAGCACTCCATGCGTGCATTTATTTATCATGCTGTTCTGCTCAACTTCACATCAGAAACTCTATGGGCTTCCAGCACCCCGGCTCCAGACACACTGACCCTCCCTTCTGTTGTTGTGGTTGTCTTCCACCTGGGTGGCCTTGCCCATCCTTGTTGCCTTGTCTGTCTGTTTTGCACAGAGAGATTTCTCTAAAATAAAAGTCGATGAAGTCCAACTCTGCTCAGAATCCTGAAAATAAAACCCAAAGTCCTTCCAACATCGATGAGACCCCCTCTCACTTTGCCCCACCTGCATATCTGACCTCATGTCCTGTCATCCTTTCTTCCCTTTCCCCTCCCCAGTTCTTCCCCAACATGCCCGGTGCCCTCCCACTGAAAGGCTTTTGGCATTTCCAGTGCTTCTACCCTGAGCACTCTTTGCTGTATGATGTCATGGCCCTCTCTCCACTGATTCCCATCCCTCCTCAGACTCTCCTGTTGCTCTCTGTAAAATCTTGCTTTCAACCATGCTCTATCCCCACAGCCGCTTTATTTCCTTAGCATATTTTATTGGCACTTGACATATTATATGTCATGCATTTGCTTTTGGGCTCTTCCCCACTGCACTTCCACAAAGGCGAATTTGTTTCGTGCCTCTTCTAGATCCCCACTGCCTAGCCTTCTGCCGGCCATTTAGTAGTTGCCTTAATAAATATTGATTACATGAATGAATGTTTATACACCCACTCTTTTCCATAGAATGGGCCATCCTAGTTGTCCAGGGTCCTTCTCCAAATCCCCAGTTCCTAGCACAAGACCAGAGATGTGGTAGTACTTCTCTAAAGCTCTGTGCCTAACATAGGGGTGGCACATGGTAGGGCCTCAGAATTGCTACTTGTTGAACTGTAGAACCTGTTCCTGGCCTTGACAATTGAAGCTGAAGGTCTAATTAACATGCTCCTGGAAACCCCGTCAGAATGTTATGGGGATTTGAACACTGCTAGTGAAAAAAGCAGTGGAAATAAAATAAAATAGAATCACAGTCTGGAAAACTCTGGAGCGTTGCATGCCTCCTTAATAGATCTTGATTTTGAGCTTTCTCTCCCAGGGTATGGAAAGCTTCAGAGCTGCTAAATAGTCAATATATTGTTGAGAAAAAATCCATATGAACAAAGACACAATAAACATCCTTAATTAGGAGTAGAATAGGCAAGTAAAGGGCTGGCTCTGATGGTGCATAGTTAGCAACAATGGGAACACAAGCACTCAGCCTTTTCCCCCTTCAGTCAGGAATAAAGAGCTTGATTTATATGAATCCTCACTTATTAGCAAACAAGATTATCTTGGTTTACCATTAGGAGGCAAGACATGCCTCAGGAATGAATAGCTAATATTTATAAGGATTTCTACTATGCTAATATTAGAGCTGACACTTTCACCTCACCAAAAAAAGTTATGATCCAAGGTGTGATATGATCTTTGTCTTCGAAGGATCAGTATTCATAGGTAGCTCCATCCAAGGAGCTTTCTGCCATGGAGATGTCCTATATCTGTGCTTTCTGATATGGCAGCCACTAGTGAGAAGAAAGGTGGTCGATAACATCAAGAACTGGATTTTAAAATGTATTTAATTGTAATCGATGTACATTTAGATACCCCTGTGGCTAGTGGCATTGGATAGTAGAGTTCTAAGTAAATAAAACTTAGAAAGGACTCAAAGGTACCGCTGGTCAGCTTGGCAAAGTGGATAAGAATCTGAGTGCCCTGGGATCAGGGAGTCTGATTCCATGTCAACTTTAATTTACTTCCTCCATTGATATACTCAACCTCTCTGTGGCTTGGTGTTCTTATCTTAAAGTGGAGATACTAATAGTTCCTGCCTTATGGGTTGTTCAAATAATTAACTGAGCTAATACGGATAAGGCATGCGGGATAGTACTTGATACATAGAAAGCCCTTTGTAAATGCCATATAATTAGGAGATTATTTATAGAAGTGGGGGGCTAAGGGGTGGGTTGTTTGTTGATCAGTTATATCTGTGCATGCAATTAAATATCGACAAATATTATGCCCCAGTTCTCACTAATCTGACACACCATTTACTGATGTCCTATTTTCTGGGTACCAGGTGACAGGAACACAGGTGTGCACACAATGCCTGCTTTTTGTCCTCAAGGTGCTGACAGTCCAGCAGAGATGACCAGAATGTAAAACAGAACATTTAATTTGTTCATTTATTCATACAAGCATTTACTGAAGATCTACCATGTGCCAGTCATGTCTTCGTCTCTGGGAATTTTTCTTAGTGAACAGATAGCCAAAGGCCCCCATTTCTTTACAGTGCTTGAGTCTATATTGGCAGAGACAGGCAATCCGTCAGTTCAATCATCAAGAAGAGTTCAATGCTCCATAAAAAAACATTAACAAGTAAGGATAGAGGCTGAGTAGCCTTTGCAACTTCTCCAAAACGGCACGATTTACCCCGAAAAAGTTTAGGGTGATGAGGACTTCTGCTGTCAAAAGTGACATATAAGGTTTTCCAGGTAGATGAGCTGAGCCAGGATGCAGATTCGCCTCAGGTGGGGAGGCAGTGGGGAGGTGGCACGGAACTGGAATGGCAGCTTGGGGGTGGGAGGGTGAGCGAACTCATTTCAGATATGTTTGGGAATAGAGTCAACAGAAAGAGCTTGCTTCTGGAATCTGATGTGAGTAGTGAGAGAAAGAGAGAAATAAGGCTGCTGTGATTTTGGCTGGAGCTTCTGATGGTTCTGTGGACTGACATGAGGAAGGAGAGGCAGAACAGCATTACATGGAAAAGCCTAGAGGTCTATGTGAACTCCTTGGTTAAGTTGAACGTACTTCCTCTAATCCAGCACTTTGGGAGGCCAAGGTGGGAGATCACTTGGAGGGCAGGGAGTTTGAGACCACCGTATGCAAATACAGTGAAACCCCTGTCTCTACAAAATATTAAAAAAGCATACCCAGGTGTGGTGGTGTGTGCTGTAGTCCCAGCCACTTGAGAGGCTGTGGCGGGAGGATCGCTTGAGCCCAGGAGGTTGAGGCTGCAGTGAGCCAAGATGAACCACTGCACTCCAGCCTGGGTGACAGAGAGAGACCCTGTCTCTATTTTTTTTTTAAAAAAGTTTAACATGCTTATTAGATGCCTAAAGAAGGCAGAGTGGTGTTATTCTAGGAGTAGCCAGGTTTTAGATGGTCAAGAAGTAAGGGGAGTATTTAAAGAAGGTGAGAAGGGATGTGTTGGATTAAACCACTGGGCAGTGGGAACTGGAACATGTAAGGAGACCCGGCAACATAATGGGTGGAGGCCAGGGAACAGCAAATACTTCTCAATGAGGACACTCAGAGAAAGCTTTAGTTATCGGAAAGCATTAGGAGTGGAGTTGGGGGTGAAGCAATGCCTTCCTGAGTTATCGGCTCCTTCCAACGCTCTGTATAAGGTGCTGGCAGATGAAGCCCTGAGCGGGCAAGATCGTGTTTGGAGACTCCACTGCTTGGCTGGTGCTGTTCAGGCATCTGAACATTGCCCTCCTTAGCATCTCTATGGCCAGGAAGGTTTTCTGAGATTTTCTTTCGTGTAAGAAAATGATGAGCGTTCCTACAAGGATTTCTGTGAATCTGTATAAAAGAAAACAAGCAAACCCAAAATCAACAGCTTCTTCTCATGTGTAAAGCCACATGAATGGATTTGATGCATTTGTGTCCTCAACATTGACCCGTTATTTTGCTGGCCATGTCAACAACCACTTCTTGCTCAGAGGGGCAACTGTGACTAAGCAATTCTAAGTGGAACGTATTTCTCATTTTAAATGTGTCTCTTCCTTTCACTTAACATTCTGTCACAAGCATTTCTCCACGTGGCTGCGTCGTTGAGATCCACTGCGACTTTATGCTTCTTGAGACTGAAGCTCTTATTTTTCCTACATTTACAGAAAAGGTACTTATCTAAAAAATTACGCTTCCACTTGCATTAAAGTTGTTTTCTATTTTAGTTTATTTTCTCTGATTATAAAATCATTATTGAATCTTTGTAGGGAAATTTAAATGCAATGTGCCAAAGAGAATAAAATATCGTCTATATTCCTCTAATTATCTCATTACATTTCACTGATGGCCTATTGATGCAATTTCACAATGTTTTAAAATTTATTTTTGAAAAAGCATTGTATAAACATTTTTAAATGTTTGGGTAGTACACAGAGTAATCGCTGAAAGACAGATCTCTCTTCCTCTGGCCTTGAACCTGTTCACCTACCAGTTTGGCGATATTTCTTACAAGTTGGTGTTTAAATTTGCAGGAGTGTCTGGCCTACCCGGGCATGTATCTTGTATTACCCATGTCTATCTTGCTCTTTTTTATTTGGTCTATATATATTCTGGGTATACTTTATGCATCTTTTCTGTTATTCTGCTTTCTCCCCTTAATATTGGAGATCATTCCGAATCGAACATTCAGATTTATTGAATTCTTTTCAAAATAGCTGTGTTATTTCAATGCATAGAAATACTAGAATGTAATCAGTCTTTTTTCAAAAATTGTCCATGATGAACAAATTACCCTAATTTTCTAACATCTATTGTTTCCACTGAGGGCACTGTCAATCTAAACTTTATCTTCTGAAGGTCATTTTTTTTGCTGTTTGCCTTTAAGATTATTTTTGTCCATGATATTCTTCCCTTTCTCTGTGATGCATTCAGATGTGGACTTACATTGTTTTGTACTGAGTTCACACCTTTTATCTTGGGACTCATATATTTCTTAATGTTTGAAAACATTCAGCTACTGTCTCTTTAAACGTTCCTCTCCACCACAATCTTAAACTCCTATTGGACACATATTGGAACTTCTCAAACTTTCCTTTAAGTATTTTAATTTTCCCGTCTCTTCATCTCTCTGAATTCTGGTTAATTCCTCAGCCTTATATTCTCTTTTCATAAATTCACTTTTTGATTGTGTCCTGTGTGCTGTTTAAATATTGGGTTTTCCACGAGAATTCTATATTTTACACTTGTGGGTTTTCTAATTGCTTACTACCTCTCTGTTCATATCAATCTGTCTGCTTTTTTTAAATAGTCTTCTGTCTAGCTTTCTGTATGCTATTCATTCTTATCACATTGAGAACTTTATTCTTATATTTAGAGTCTTTTCCCAATTACATAATTATTTCCATTTCCTTATGAAAATGTATCTTGCCTTAGTTGTATTTAGGTAACTTTTATGATGTCAGCTTTCCTCATGTGCCTTGAAATTTTAATCTGTACACTCTTGTTAAATGAAGATTTTAAATCTCTGATCTTATCCCTCTCTGAGTCATTGTTTTAGGATGGTCTCCCCCTGCTTTCTGGGGCCTCTGCAGCATGAACGAGCGTGCTTATTGGCTCTCCTCAGCTTCCCATCTCTGAACTTGAAGAGTAGAAAGACTAAGTCTCAGCATACTGTCGAAAGATTGAGCATACTGGATTTGGGATTGTTTACTTGGGAATGCAGTTGAGTATATTTTATATATGCAAAGACAAGTGAAATGGGTGTTAGCTGTCCAGAAAGGTGGAGCATGCTGGGACTAGGTAGGTGTTCCACACACCTTTCCCAGAGCACATGGCTAGACTCTGTTTTCCCGCAGTCTTTGCAGCTGCTTAGAGCCCTGCAGCTGAGTAGAGGTCAGTAGACTGCAGGGAGGGAAGACGCACATCACTTCCACAGCTGGCTCACACAACTTCCTATGTGCCATCGTCCCTTCTCCCTTCCCTCATCTGCACCCTGAATGTCCATCCTGGAGCCCCCTTGGGAGTCACATGTTGGAGATTGCTGAGCCCCCAACAGACTTGGTCCCTGTAGGTCTGGGAGTTGAGTCCTCCACTTTCACCAGCACTACTTTTTGTGATTGAGAAATCTGCTTCTTTTGTGTTGAGTCACTGAGACTTGGAGGCTCAGCTGCACAGCAATAAACCTAACGCCTGCCTTCTTTGTCCTTGTGAGCTTATGCCTTTAAAATATTACTTCACTGTCATTGGAGTGGTGTTCCAGGAAGGAACATGTCCACGTCACCCTGGTGAAGCAACATTTCTCTCCATTTACTTTCTCTCTCTGCTCTGGAAGTCTGAGAGCTCCCTCATTGTATTTTTGAGTGCATGAATTTATTTGTTTGTTTTCAAAATAGCTTTACTATCATTTCTATGGATCGGATGCAGGGAGGGGGAAGCTCAGACTGCCATCTTCAAACTAGTTTAGTGTGCTGCTGGAGTCTATTTGCTAATATTTTATTTAGGATTTTTCATCAATATTCATATGTGAGATTGGTCTGTAGTTTTACTTTATCCTCTCTGTCAGGTTTTTAAATCGATAGTAGACTGGTTTCACAAAAGGAATTTAGAAGCCTCTCTTCTTTCTCTATGTTTCCAAAGAGTCAAAGAACGTTGAAGTAATGCATTCCCTAAAATTTGAGGATTTCATTGGTAGAACTATCTCAGCCAGGGATTTTGGGAGGAACAGCTTTTTTAAAAAAGTCTTCAATTTCTTTTATGGAACTATTTATATGCAGAAAGTCTATCCATCTGAGATCAACTTGTTTATGATTTCTTAGAAAACCGCCTATTTCATAAAGAATTTCAAGTTTATTTGCATAGCATTAAGCCAATTATTTTCTTATGTGTCTTTAATTTCTATTATTTTTCTGGTTTTTTTGATACTCATATTTTTATGTAGGTATTTATACTTTCAAAGAAAGATTTGTATTCTTGACTATCTTATTTAAGATTTTTAAAAAAATTCTTGGTTGTTAAGCTCTTAAATGTATTTATTCTTTCTATCATTTTCTATTTTCAAATTCATTACTTTTTGTTTTTATCGTTTGCATTCCTTTTGTCTGCCTCAGCTTCTGTTAGATTTCTTGCATTTACCTTTTCTTTTACCTCTTCAATTGAATGTTTCCTATAGTTTTATTAATTTATTCTTGTAATATAAAAAAATTAAATTATTTTAAGGCGTTTTGTTCTGAATGTAGTTTTAACAATAGCTTGTTGGTCAGTGTTTGTATAATTGTAATTTATGTTATAAAGATATTCTATATTTTGCAGCTGAAGCTCAGGCATCTGGGTCAAGCATCACTCATAAAATACATGTTTGGAAGTGAGCATTCCTTAAATCAAAGAAATTTTTTAAATGAAAAGTTAGCCATTGGAGGGATGTAAGTCTAGTAGGTGAGGCAGAGCAAGTTTCTGGGACAGAAAGGGCTTTTCTACTTGTGGAATTTGAAGTGGTAAGGAAGAAGGTTTCTTTATCAGGCCACTTTATGATTATCATTTTGAGGGTCTTTCCTATAAGCATGTCAACTAGTGTGGTTCTTTAGACCTGCTTGCGATTCTGTGACCTGACCATCAAACAAGCTCCTTGTTGTACTTCATCAACCAGAGATAGCTTCTGTTGTTGTGGCTTTGAACCCAGACTGTTTTAGAAGCATACAAATCAATTCTATATATTCTGTCACTTCATGTATAGTATATTAAATATCCACAAATTATCTTATGTTATGTAGGTTTTCTGTATCCTGACTGACTTTTTTTTAGTTTTTTAAAGATTTTTAGTATTAGATGATTGTAGAGTCTTACTTTCATTTTATTTTACTTTATCTGATTTAAATTTCTACTCTTATGGGCTGAGAGAGATGCATTAAAATCTCCTAATGCTATTTTTTCTGTCTCTTCTTACATTTCTTCTATCTTTGTTGATTAATTTTGCTGAAGTTTTAATTGTTGCATACTTATTCAAAACTGCCACATCTTCATTGTGGTTTCTTTACTCATGAAAAATTGCCTTACATTAACTTCTTTAAAACTCTGTGCCTTGAATTTATTGTTATCTGACATTTTAAGGTTAGTATCTGCCTTGGAGTGTGTATGCATGAGTGTGGCTGTATATGGTTGTGTTTCTTCTACTAGTATCATTTTGGAAGGATTGTGTGTTTTTTTTCTTGTGGTTATATTTGTAGCTATAACGTATAGAACACACACGATTTTTACTTCTACCGGTAGAATTTATTGATTTTCCTCTTTCAGACACACTGTGGTGATCTTGATTTTCTCTCCTTAATCACCATCATCCCCCCATCCTTCCTGTACTACTAGTTTTGATTAGTTGTACTATAATTTTATTTCTTCAAGTGAATGCTTTACACTTTTAATATAATTTGTTTTTCTGAATTTATTAGCTTTTAAATTATATATATTGATTGTCCAACCATCCCCAAAAAAGATGATGAGCTTGGCATTCATATAATATCTGTCCCCTTCTTTCTTTTCCTTCCAATTTTTGATAGTTTACATGTCATGGTTGAGAGTATACACTGTATTCAATAGCGAAATTTCCCCACAGCTGTGTAATATTTTTTAAAATTAATTCATTTAGGTTAACTTAATAACAATCTTTAATTCTTTTACAATATCTTCTTCCTTTATTCCTGGATTGGTGACAGCATAGCTTTTAATAATTTCTTTAAGAAGAGAGCATGGAATCTCTTTCTTGAGTTGTTAATGTTTAAAAATGACTATCTGTTGCCTTGCTTTATAAGAACATTTTGGCTAGGTATAAAATTATTGCATCACACTTTTCCTGAGGACTCTAAAGACACTGTTCCATTCTTCTATAGCACTGAATCGTTCAGGGAAAAGTTTAAAGGCAGATTCTTATTACTTTTTATTCTTGTAGATGAATTGGCTTTTTCTTTCTAGCTATAGAGTTTTATTGGTATTTTTGAGGTTTAATAGGTATAAATGTGCCTCTCTGTTCAAGGATCTGCCTCAATTCATCTGGGAATTGGTTCTTTCAAAATGTAGATTCAAATTTTTATTTCAAAAATATTTTCTTTACTTCACATCTTTAAGTAATTTTAATGTTCTATTTGTTTTGCTCATTAATCCAGTCACCAATTTCACATATCTTGGTTCTCCTTTGTCACTTTTTATATCCATTATTTTCTTTTCTATAAGTTTAAACTTTGGTTACTTTTTCTATTTTATTTTCCTCAGTTTCCTTAAGCATGTCCTACATGCCGAAATCATTATTGTGGCAAAGTCTATTTCTTATTTACTGCTTTCAAAATGGCCTTTACTTATTTGATAATTTTACTTTATTTTATTTTTCTCTTCTATTTTGTCTTGATCTTTGCCAATTCATTTTTTTCAATTTTATTTCATTGTCTTTTTCATAATTTGGTTCTTATATTTCTGCTTTGATCTTTTATTTCATAAATGCCATAATTTCTTTTAAAGAGACAATGCTAAGGTCCACTGTTTTCTTCCTGAATATTCAATTTTTTCTGAAGTATGCTTATTGCCTACTCTCTTTTGCCATGTTTTTCTTACTCCATACCTAGGATTTTGGAGGACTGCCTTGTTGGTTATTTTTCTTTGGTTTTCCCTCTTCTTTAAATAGGGTCATTCCTTCTGGATGAGCTATGTGCTGCTGGAATATGTGTGAGAGAAAGGCCAGGAGAGGGAGGTAAACTTGAGGTCAGCTTGAAGGTGGGAGCAAAAATTTGAATGTTGATCTGTTGCCTGTGGAGACTGTCCCATCATCTCCTTATTTTTTGAAGAATACATGGTCTCCTGGCTATGCTGTGGTAGGTGTCCTGTCTCAACATCCTCACATATGCTGGGTCAGTTTTCTCTTCAAACATCTTTCCTGGCTTTATGGAAGATACAATTTGTTTTTTTCTCAGTCTCCTTATTTTATGTTGTATCAGAAACAATAAAGATCAGAAGCACCTATACGATACACTTTTAAAATGGACCATTCTCCCTCCTTGTTTAATCATTCTTGTAATGCTGTGTTGTTTCTCATTTTGGACTTTAAATAATTGTGTGATAAATCTTAAGGTATAATGTTTCATCCATATAAGAGGTTCTTTATTTGGGGCAGATGTCTGCAAATGAAATTACCAGGTATAGGACATGAACATTCTTAAGGCTTCTGATTTATGTTTAGAAATTGCTATTTACAAATTTTTCTTTACATTTCTTCCAAAAATGTACCAGAATGTGTCAGAATTACCCCTCTTCACAACTTCCCTCTCCAAACACTGACCAGTTGTATTAAAAAACAACAACAACAAAATTTCTTTATCAGTTGACAAATATCATAGTATATTTATTTATTTACTGGTAGATTTAATTATTTTAAAAAATGGTTTTTTTCTTTTGTGTGCTTGAATTATCTGCCCATATTCTCCACCCATTTATCCAACATATCTATTCTCAGTTTGTGTGAGTTTTTTTAAATAAGAAGAGTGATATATTTGTCATAGTTGTTAAAATAATGTCATTCTGTTTGCTTTAATTTTCTTTATGACATATTTTACTTCAGAATTTTACATTTTCATGTAGTAAAATTGATTTTTAAATTTTTCAGTGATTTTTTTCTTTGTTTTGAGGCATCCCTCTCCTATTTAGAGAATAGATAAGTTTGGTAATTTCTTTTAGCTTATTGAGAGTTTGATGTTTTTAAATTTTTTAATTCTTTATTTCACTTAAACTTTTGTTTACTTGATTTTGTACTCTATGTTCACTTAACATTATGTTAAATATGTAACCTTGCTATTAAAGATTTTCTTTATGACTATTTTTCTACACAATAATCTCTTGTGGGATATGTCATAATTTATCTGACCCTATTATTAGCTGTTTAGATTGCTTCTGGGACTTTTACTATTTTAGAGTATACTGTAATAAAAAATATTCCAAATAATTATTTTCTCCATAGTTCGCATTATTTCATTTCTATTAAAAGTGTGATCTATAGGACTAAAGTTATAAACATAATTAAATCTTTTGAGACAGATGACTTTGCAAATGGAGTTTTCCATTTTGTAATCTGATCAATGGTATTGTCTGGAGAGTTTCAACACAGAATTCCCTGAGGTGATCAGGCTGTTTAGCCTGGCATGTTAACTAGTATTCCCAATCTACTACATTTTCTTTATCAATTTCTAGTATGCAAAAGCTGTTGTTGCTTTGCCAACTATTTATTTTCTCATCATTTATAGAGGAAAACACTGGGGCCAAGGAATGCTCAACCCCTCTTCCCAGGTTGACAGAGCCAGAAATTGAGCTAGCCAAGCTAGGAGCCATGTTGTCTGATTTGTACTCTTTCCCCGTCTCATTGCCTCTTAATGACAAACACAAGCCCATTGACCAAAAGGCCAAGGCAAGAGATGATTTTAAAGCTCAGAGGGATCTGCATGCTCATCAATATTCAAGAGAAATATCAGCCACCCATCTATGCAACAGCAGAAGCATTTGGCAAATTTCTTGAGAAGGAAGCTGCCTTTTACTGACTCCCCAAAGTCCTTATGATATTCAAGAAATCTTCGAGCAGTTGCTCCTGAAAATTTTGTGAGGTGAAAATCCCAAGAATTTGGCCTGGTTTTAATCAAATATTTATGATGTCCTCATTAGTCTCCAGTCCAAGGGTGGTATAGGCTCTCATTTGAATTCTGAGCGGTTAGAAAGTTTTGAAAAGAAATTTCGTATTATATGCACTGTTTATATAGATCAAATATGCATGTGTTGGTTTTGCAGACTGGTGTCACTGCTGCTGTTATTTACCAGTGCAGTGATAATGGGGTGCACCAGGACCCTCCATGCTCCTCACTGCAGATCCTGGGGAACATCTGGGCTGTGGTGGGCTGGGGGAGACCACCTCATGGCACTTGAGGCTTCTGTAGGGCCAAGGGATGTTAGGAGGGTTCCCGTCACTGCATTGCCTGGCAAGTTTGACTGGTGTGTGATAATGAGGTGACATTCACACCAACCAGGCAATGGGGGGGGGGGACGGAGAATATTCCAGAAAAAGCCACTTCTATAACAGGCTGGAGGCCACAGAGAGCAAAGTGAGTCTCAATAATTGAAGGTTCAGTGTAGCTGGAGAATGCACAATGGAGGAGTGACTGAAGGGGACCCGGAAAGGAATGCAGGGGCTGGAATCTGAGTGGCCTTGTAGGTTCTTCAAGGAATTTAGGCATTATCCTTGGGGCAATGGGAAGGCATCTGTGGGTTTATAGCTAGAGGGTGACATCATCTTGCTTATGTTTTAAGAAGATTACTCTGGCTGTTGTGTAGACATGGACTGGCAAGAGAGAAAGCTGAGACAGAGGAACAAGGTAGGAGGCTCAGAATTCCTGGAGGTAATGACAGAGACATGGAGAAGCATGGTGGCCATGGAGAAGCTGAGGAGGGCATGCATCGAGTTAGGTTCTAAGATCGACATGATTCTGTGGCTATGTGGGTATGTGGGGTGAGGAAGGAAGACACTTCAGCGTTGACTCTTTTGTTTCAATTTAGGTGACTGTTTCACGAGACCTCTAGAGCACCAGGTGAGACAGTTCGAAGAGGAATATGAGGAGTTTGTCCAAGAGAATCTTGAGTTTGAGTTGCCTGTGGGCTGCCCTAGAGGAGAGTCTAAGTGGACTCTTGGGTGTACAGATCTGGAGCTCAGGAGGAAAAATGGGGGCCTATACAGGTGTGTGTAGATTTAGAAGCTGGAAGTGGAGGATCTTCTTATCCTATGACTTCTGTTTTCTCTGAGAGGAAACAGATGCTTTCCTAAGCATGAGCCTGGAAGTCTTGGAAGGCATAGAGGTGCGAGGAGAGAGCTAGCTGTGGGGAACAAAGCCACGAATGACACCAAGCGCCCTTGCATTGAGCAGCTTGCACTCTAGTTGGGGATGCAGGTAAGTGGCAGATGGCTCCACCAGAGGTGAGGAGGGCAACCGGAAAGGGCAGGAAAAGCAGATAATGAGGGGTATCTCACCCCAACTCCAAGAGGGCAGGTTGAAAAGAGGGGAGGAGTCTAGAACAAAACCAAAACTCACAAGTCAAAAAAAACCCCACAAAAACAAACAAAAAAAACCCCTCAAACCCAAAACACCCTAACATTTGATTTGGGATTTAAAGGACGAGAGGGTTTTATTCAGGTGGGGTGGGTACCTGGAATGGAGACAAAGCCTATTCACCTGGGAGGCTGCCATCACAGCACATGACTAAGAGCCCAGGAGTGAACAGTGATCAATATTTATTAGAAAGGAAGTAGAAAAGAAAGGAAGGAGAGAGAGAGATGTGGCAGGGGGTGAACAAAAGGCAGGAAGAAAAAGACAGAAGGAAGAAAGAAAAGGAAAAAAAAAAAAAAAAGAAAAAGGAGGGAGGAAAAAAGGACAGAAGAAAGGAAGGAAAGAAGAAAGGGAGAGGATGAAGAAAGGGAGGGAGGGAGGATGGGAAGAAGGAAGGGAGGAAGGATGGAAAAGGAGTTAGGAAGGCAGGGAAGGTGGAAAGTCAAAGGAAGGAAGGAAAAGAGGATAATGAACTAAGGACTTAATCAGAATGAAGGTCAGTGAGGCTGGAGAACTACAAGGCAGGGTGATGCAGGGCCTGGTGGATCCAGGTGAGGTGTTTAGACTTAACCTGAGGTCAAGGGAATCTCACGGATGAGCTGACTCCAGAAGGAGACGTGGTTACATCTGCAGGCACTTGCTAATGTTTTAACAGGAGGGTTAGAGCCTCTTTTGGCAAATTCATGAAAGAGGTAAATGTTTTTTTTGTCAACCAGTGTTTCCAGGTCTTTGTTTAGTGCAATTTCTGCAAAAAAAATAGGCTCTGTGAAAGTTGGTCTAAAGAGGTCTAAGGCAGCTGTCACCAGGAGGAGGCTGAAGGGCTCACAGGTGTATGGCAGGGAGGATTCCCACAGGCCACACAAGCCCTTCCCAGCACCCTTGCCCACCCCACACTCAGGGAGGGTCCTGGCAAGAGAACAACCAGAATGGGAAAATGAAGAGGGTGTGGAGCTGTGCCACTCCCTAGGGCAGAGAGTGGTCAGGGCTCTCCCATCTTGGCTCTGTCTGATTGGTGGCAGGGTGGGTGCCTTGGGAAGGAGGCCCAAATGTGTTAAGAAAGTTCTCTCTCTCTTTTCTCTCCATCTTCCTTTTTTTTTTTTTTTTGAGATGGAGTTGCACTCTTGTTGCCCAGGCTGGAGTGCAGTGGTGTGATCATGGCTCACTGCAACCTCCGCCTCCCGGATTCAAGGGAGTCTCCTGCCTCAGCCTCCTGAGTAGCTGGAATTACAGGCATGGGCCACCACACCTGGCTAATTTTTTGTATTTTTAGTAGAGACAGGGTTTCACCATGTTGGACAGGCTGGTCTCAAACTCCTGACCTCAGGTGATCCACCTGCCTTGGCTTCCCAAAGTGCTGGGATTACAGGCTTGAGCCTTCGTGCCTGGCCCTTCCTTTTTCATTAACCTACAGAGAGAGCGATGTAGTGTGGACCTAGACCTGCCTTTTCCTTGGGAAGTCCTCACTTAATCAAAAGAACACAAACTTTGGAGAAAGGCAGCCCTGGTTTCTAATCTCAGTTTTGCTTCCTTTTACTACTTGTGTGTGACATAAGATGGATTATTTTTCAAGGTTTCGTGTGTGTGTGTGTATGTTTGGCTCTTAAAGAACAATCCTTTTTCAATCAGAGCATGACTGTGAGGCTGCAATGCTTAGCATTCAGTGGGCATTAAAAAAATATTCATTCTTGTCCTCACCCATCTTGGGACTTGCTTTTGTATCTAGGGATCTAAGAAGGTTCTAGAAGTAGGAGCAGGGAGGCAGAGCCTTTTAGAAAGAGAGCAGTTAAGGAAACAGGGTATACCTTTGAGGTCAGCTTATCTGTTGGAAGAGAAGTCAGAGAGTCACTGTTTGTAGTTATGAATAATTTATGTATAAACCACATAGTCATATGGATGTTTTTCTCCTCACTAACTCCAGTGAATCCAACAGAACTCAAACGTATTTATCAGGGTCTTTACTATGGCCTAGATGAATAGTGATTAGAATCAACAAACTAAAAAGAAATAGGAAAAGACCCAGCCCCTGACCTGGGGATCTCCCACTGTAGTTGGAGATAGTCATAAAAGTTTCCTACCTGCATACTTGTTAAATGAAAGATAACATAGTTGAATATCAAGAGCGTACCATTAGAGGCCAGTACTCAGAGCCCTGAGGGGTCATGACCAACTTGCATGAGGAAGCTGGGAAGATCTCACAGCAGAAGAAACCTTTGAGTTGGATCTTGTGGGAGGGGAGTGGGAGGAGAACATGGCGGCGAACAGCAAGCAAGACCATCAGGTTGGAGACCTGGTTTTCAGCTGCCCCTGCCCTGTAGACTTGTGCTGAATGTGCAGGGCAAAAATTAAACTCTTTGCCATTGGTTTTCCCATCTGTAATGAATACACCTGAGCCTCAGTTTCTACAACATCCCGACCCACACCACTGACTCCATATCGAAAAGAGGAATCCATGTGGTATTAGACTTGAAAATGCTTGGAAAAGCACATCATGCTGCCTCAATGCCTAAGGCCTGGTGAGGAAGTGCCTGGGGCTTCTCCCGGCTATGTCCTCAGGTGTGGTACATCCATCTTCTCCACAAGCCCACTGGCTCAGTCCTTCATTCTCTCAGTAACTACTACCAGCCTCATTTGTGTTTACTTTCCCTCACGACTGGCGTACACCAGGCTGCATGTTTGTGAACTCCATGAAGGCCACAGTCATATCTGGAATTTTCATCTCTGTGCTCCTTATGCTTAGCTTAGAATCTGACAGGAGTTAGGGATCCATAGATCTGCAGGGAATGGATGAATGAACGGGCAGAAGAATGAATGCTTACATGAACGCAGGCAAGAAGTTGCATGGACTTCCCTAGTGCTTCATTCCCCTGTAGATTCTGAAGCTGAGACCACTGTGCTCTCCTTCCTTTAAAACATATTATTTATTTATTTATCTATTTACTTTTTCTTTTACTGTCTGTGGTTTCTAAATTCCATGGTAGGAAATTTCATCTCCATGTTTCCCATGCCTTGCCTGAAATTTCACTGTAGAAATTCAAAAATTTCTCTACATCCTAATTCACTACAGAATTTTTTTTAAATAAAGAACAGACATAGAAAAACATTGCTCCTATTTCACTAGACAGGTTAATATTTTGTTCATTTTCTTTATTTTTGTCCTGTGCATGTATCTGAATAGTTACCTACCTATCAATAGCTATCAGTGTATTTTAAAAATCAAATATAATTATACAGTTTTGTTCTTTACTTATTTTCTACTTAGCATTATATCATGAGAATAGTATGTCAATTTTTTAAAAGGAAATTAAAGTTTCATCATATGGTCATATAATTCATTAAATTATTCTTATTTTGTTGGACGTTTTAGACAATATTTACCTTTATAATATTATTGACAGAGAGGAAATAAATATACTGCAGCCTGAATCTTTGAAGGCAATTTGATTGTTTCCTTAAAATGAAAGTTAATGGATTTAGATTAATGGATTAATAGAGATATAATGGATTAATAGGGTCAATATATATAGATAGTTTAAGGCTTGTGGTAGAAATTGCCAAATTGGTTTTCTGAAAAATTGCTTCCATTTACATAGTTTTCAGCAATAACAGGGCTCATCTTACACAGTCTTCATAGGTCTGTGGCCAAAATTCAAAAGCAATTTGAAGCTAACTCTAGGGTTTACTGGCTTTAATGCTTATTGTCTGTTCTTAAATGCTATCATTCAGTCCTTAATTTTGCTTGATCGCCATGGTTTTGCATAAATTTTTAACTAAATTTTCAGAGACAGGCTTGTATTGATATATGTCCTGACCCCTTATCTAGCTGAGAAAAAATGACTCTCTATTTCATTCACATGTGAAAGACAATTTTGCTTGGTATAACACTGTTGGGTCACAAATTTTGTTCCCCAAATCTATGTAGAGTCTGGCTCATGATCTCTGGTCATATAATCTCAAAAAAGGTAGAATAATCCTGAACTTTACTTCGTCTTGAGTCTGCATTGTATGCTTGGATACTTGTATAACTCATTTTTTTCTTCTCCTTTTAATTCATCACTTTTGCTATTAGCCTCTCTTTTCTTTGATTTTTCTCCCTCTAAATCAGATAGGCTTTCTGACTGCAATGCCTGGTATCTTCTGAATCCAGTTGTCCCTTCTATTCCTGTGGGCCTGACTTCTTATGCATGATCACCTTTAACTCAAGAGGTCCAACATTTTTCTTGTTTTCATTACCTTGTCTCATCGTCTAATTATTTACAATTCTTTTTCTTTTTGTCTGAAGTCTAAAAGATCTAGTCAAATTTTCTCTACACGTCACTGATTTTATTTTTTACAGTGCTGGTTCCACTCTTTAAAACCTTCCATAGAGTATCTTTAGTGCTCAGGCAATCCTTCCTCACCACACTTTTCTTCTTTTTATTCTTATTTAGTTGATTTGATTTGACGTTGTTCTTACTTCTGACTTCTGGCTGGCCCCTGCTGAAGATGTCCAATAATGCCAGATAATTTTCTTTTTTAAAAATTTCAGCATTAAGTTGTTATCTGTGTCCTGAGTTGTCATTGACTATTGAAACTACTGTTTTCTTCCTCCTTTCTTGTTCAGTGTTGTTCTTTCATCAGCTCCTTTTCCTGTTGACTCATCCTCATATGAGGAGTGAGCTCTCTAGACCCTGGGCTGACCAAAGACAAGACATGTGTTCTACATGTGCTCTCTCTACCATTTCCCAATTCATAAATTATATGTAAC